>NW_024871503.1:732500-887099 GCF_019054845.1 Dipodomys spectabilis
AACTCAGGGCTTCACTCTTGCTAGGCAGGTGCGCTCCTGTTTCAGTCATTCCTCCAGTTCTGGTTAGTTGGAGAATAGGATCTTGGGTTTGTTTTTTGTTTTTGTTTTGTTTTGGCCCAGGCGGGTGCAGACTCTGATCCTCCTATTTGCTATGGTCACCAGTGCTAGGATGGCAGGTGTGATGCACACCACATCAGGCTTTTCTTCTGTTGAGAATGTCTTGAATTTTTTTTTTTTTGCCTTAGCTGGCCTTGAACCATGATCCTTCAGATCTCAGCCTCCCAAGAAGCTAGGATCCTGTGAGCCACCGTGCTGGGTTTAACCGTCACATTTTTTTTTTTTTCCGGTATGCTCATTTCTCACATGAAGACACAGGCTGGAAACTTGCCCATGGCCACACAGCTTGCCTAAGATCCCACAAAGGCTCTACTAGGTTGTGGCAAACCCATAGTCCCAACTCCCAGCCCCCCATCCCTCCGGGTTGTTATTTGAGCTGGGTGTCGCCAGGAGATGGGCGTAGCCATGTGCTGGGTGGGTGTGGCTGGGAGGTGGGCGTGGCTAAATTGCAGGCATGGCTAGGCACTGAGCGTAGCCACGTGCTGGTGGGCGTGGCTGGGCGTGGCTAAATAGCAGGCGTGGCTATGCGGTGGGCGTGGCTAGGCGGTGGGCGTGGCTAAGTGGAGGTGGAGTTCTGATGGAGGAGAAACTGCCTCTGAGTCTTGGGTCTAACAATGGAGTTTGGCGTTGGTGGCGAGGGCTTCGCTATCTGCATGAACGACAGCGATGTCTGTTTCGGGGGTTCTTGGCCTCTGGGCTCTGGAAGTCGGTTGCCTGTGGTTCGTGCAACGCGGGCGGTGGTGTCCTGCAGGTGTGGAGCTGCCCTCCGACACCCTCTGTCTTGATCTTGGTCCTTTGTTAAATGTGACTTTGAGGAGATAGCTTAGCACTCGCAGGGCCTGGGGTTTTGTTTTGGGGCAGTACTGGAACTCGAACTCAAGACCTCTCATTTGCTAGATAGGGGCTCTACCATTCAAGCCACCATTCCACTCCCACCAGCTTCTGCCATCATCATCATCATCATCATCATCATCATTTATTATTGTCGGTTGTGGGGCCTGAACTCAGGACCTGGGCACTGCCTCTGATCTTCTTTTTTTCAGAGTTAGTGCTTTACCACTTGAGCCACATCGCCACTTCAGGATTTTTGTTCCCTGTTTTATGTGGTACTGAGGAATCAAACCCAGGTCTTCATGCATGCTAGGCAAGCACTCTACCACTGAGTCACATTCCCAGTCCCCAGACCATGTTTGAATCAATTGGATTCCTAAAAATATCAATGATATGAGCCAAGATTTGCTAAGGGTGTGTGTGTGGAGGGGAGCTTAATATGAAATAAAAAGCAAATAGCACTGCCATATGTTAATATATAAGGGTGCAAGCAGGCTGGCTCTCCTCACACTTATTTCTTGGCATCTGTTGTATGTATTTTTTATATATAGCTTATACCTTACCAAAATAGTTAGGAACATTTCTTTTACATAATTTTGCTATTTAAAGTAGAGAATAACTTAAGGAAATAGATGTCAACATAAAGATCTTACATGTACCATCAGCCCCTTACCTTAGCACCTTTGACTTAATTAGGGTAGTCTGTTATGTTTTTATTTTTTTGTTGTGGTTGGTACTAGGGTTTGAACTCAGGGCATCATAGTTAATATGTAGGGACTCTACTACTTGAGCCACACCTCCAGCCCTTTTTTGCTCTCATTTTTTGTCTGTAATGGGGCTTGAACTCTGGGCCTGGGTGCTGTCCCTGGGCTCTTCAGCTTAAAGTGAGGGCTCTACCACTTGAGCCACAGTGCCATTTCCAGTTTTCTGGTGGTTAACTGAAGATTAGAGTCTCATGGACTTTCCTGCCCAGGCTGGCTTTGAACCACAATCCTCAGATCTCAGCCTCCTGAATAACTAGGATTATAGGCATGAGCCACCAATGGCTGGCTACTCTCATTATTATTATTTTTTTTTTTTTGGTCCAGTTGTGGGGCCTGTACTCTGGGCCTGGACGCTGTCCCTCAGCTCTTCAGCTCAAGGCTAGCACTCTACCACTTGAGCCACAGCACTACTTCTGGTTTTTCCTTTTTTGCTTATGTGGTGCTGAGGAATCGAACCCATGGACTCATGCATGCAAGGCAAGTGCTATACCACTGAGCCACCTTCCCAGACCTATTATTATTATTATTACCAGGCTTGGGGCTTTAACTCAGGGCCTGAACACTGTCCCTGAACTTCTTTCATTCAAGGTTAGCACTCTACCACTTGAGCCACAGTGCCACTTCCGGCTTTTTCTGTTTATGTGGTACTGAGGAATCGAACCCAGGGCTGTATGCATGCTAGGCAAGCACTCTAGCCTCTCATTACTATTTTTTTTTTTTGGGGGGGGGTCTGGTCATGGGGTCTGAACTCTGGGCCTGGGCGCTGTCTCTTAGCTCTTCAGCTCAAGGCTAGTGCTCTACCACTTGAGCCACAGCACCACTTCCGGCTTTTTTCTTTTTGCTTATGTGGTGCTGAGGAATTGAACCAGGGCCTCAGGCATGCAAGGCAAGCGCTCTACCACTGAGCCACCTTCCCAGCCCCCCTCTCATTATTTTTTAATGAAGGTCTTGCTTCTTGACTAGAATTGGGCCTGGACTTCAATCTTCCTATTTTTCACTTCCTACCGTCACTGAGATGACAGGTGTGTGCTGTTATGCTCAGCTTCTTCCATAGAAATGGAGTCTCAGTCTTTTCTGCCTGGGCTGGCTTGAACCTGAGTACTCCCAATCCCCTTTTCCCCATAGCTAGGATGAGAGGCATGCGTCACAGCACTCAGCTACTGGTTGAGAAGGAGGTCTTGTATGGATGCTTGGGCTGGCCCAGACCTGGAGCCACAGTCCTCTCAATCTCAGCCTTCAAAGTGGCTAGGATTAAAGGGGTTTTTGGTTTGTTTGCTTTGCTTGAGGCTGGACTTCTATCCTCCAAACTATAAACTCTGTAGCTTAGACGAGTACACCTTTGTTGAGATGGGGGAGGGGGTGGGCAGTCTCGCTAACTTGCCCAGGCTGGCCTCAAACCACAATCTCCCCAATTTCTACCACCTGATTGCAGATAGGTGCCACCATACCCAGTCCTTGCTTAAGATATGTAGATAAGGAAGTTTAAAAGAACAAAATGTGGATTCACTTATTTATTGGCTTAATTCTGGTGCTACTAGGTTTGGATCTCAGGGCTTCCCAGTTTTCTGTCTTTTCACCTGAGCTTCTGGAATTCTGTTCCTTGAGTTCACAAATCTATCACAGGAACAGGAAGCTTAAATGGAGCTGATTTCCACAAGATTGAACTTCAGAGTCCTGCGTGAGGACAGATGGTCCACCATGGTTGGGGAGGGGGAGAGAGGGAGGAGTCCACTTATGGTGAGCATCTGACTTTGGTGTGAACCACCTGAGCCACACTCTTCAGTAGTTGTGTGACCCTGGGAGAGTTATTTCACCTTTCTCAATCTCTGTTTCCCCAGTATAAAAGGGAGATGGTAATTCCTGCCTCTCAGATTTCCACGGAGGTGAGGAAGTCACCAGATAGAGAGCCCAGAGGAGACAGGCACCATCACTTGGTTATTTCAATAAGAGCTGACCGATGGCTGGCTGGGTGCTGAGCATGGGGACAGACAGACAAAGGAAAGATGGTCCTTGTCACCCATGGAGGAGATACTGTTGGAGGCGTGGTTGATCTATAAACAGACTCTGTGTGTGTGTGTGTTTGTGTGTGTGTGTGTGTGTGTGTGTGTGTGTGTGTGTGTGTGTGTGTGTACTGGGGCTTTTCTGCTCTTGCTAGGCTTTACTGCTCAAGGCTGGCACTCTACCACTTGAGCCACCCGTCTACTTCTGGCTTTTTGCTGGGGCTAACTTCAAACTGTCCTTCTCCAGATCTCAGCCTCTTGAGTAGCTAGGATTACAGATGTGAGCTACTGGCTCTTGGCTATAAATTTAATTTTAAATAGCCACATATAGTATTTACCATAGTGGACAGTGCAGCTCTAGATTGTGAAAGCTCAAAACAAAGACCATTCTGTTGGGGCTGGGAACGTGGTTTGGTAGAGTGCTTGCCTAACAGCCATGAAGTCCTGGGTTTGACTCCTCAGTACCACATAAAAAAAAAAGCTAGTGGCACTATGGCTCAAGTGGTAGAGTGCTAGCTTTGAGCACAGAAAGGCTCAGGGACAGTGCGCAGGCCCTGAGTTCAAGCCCCAGGTCTGGCAAAAAAAGAGACCATTCTGTCTTAGTTGTAGAATCCTTTATGCTATGGATAATATCCAAGTGGGTGGATAGATGGATGGATGGATTGATAGATGTATAGGTGGATGGGTGGACAGATGGATGGATGGATGGATAGATGGATGGGTGGATGTATGAATGGATGGATGGATGGATAGTGGGGGATGGGTAGGTGGATGAGTGAGTGGGTAAATGAAAAGTAGGTAAGTGGATGGATGGATGGATATGTAGATGGATAGATGGGTGAATGGATGGGTGTGTAGATAGGTGGATGGATGGATGGATGGGTAGACCAATGGGTGGGTCTGTCAATGAGAACACAAACAATTCTAGTCATTCATGGTTAGAGTAACAAGAAGTCATCTGGGGCCTGAGGATCCAGCCCAGTGAAAGAGTGCTAGCCTAGCATGTGTAAAGGCACCAGAAAGGTGGACACGATGCCAAAGCTTAGCGGTCCAGATCTCCTGTGTGTGCTGCTTGCTTCGAGGACAACACAGAGATACCAGGGGGTGGCTGGGGGCTCAAAAGAACCACACCCCAGAGCTGTACGAAGGCCCCAAGTTCAAGAAGGCAGTATCTCCCCAGGGACCTCACCCCTTCCCCACCCCGTCAACTGCCGGGTGATTAGTGTGATCTATTCACATTTGGCCTCCCACGGGACTGAGTCTGATCCATCCCTCTCTGAGGCAATCTGAATTATTTTTTTAAATCATATTGTTCTCAGGCAGTCTGTCGCTTGCAATCTGTGCATAATATATGCAAGGTATGGTTTAAAAAAATATCTAAGTCGTGATTTGTAACCCACTCAGACTCACAAGGCTTTTCACTTATGTCTCCTTTTTATAAATTGAAGGCAATATGTTTCAGGGATTCTTTTGACTCCATTCAAATGTAGTTGGAAGCTTTCAAATGGCCATTTGTGAGTCGGGCACTAAGGAACCGACATCTTTTGTTTTTACAAATGATGTTTCAGACATCATAACCACAATAATAGTGATGCAACAATACATAGCTAATTGTGGTAGATGTTTTATGCTTGATCAAGTACCTAGCATATTTGTCTCTTTTTGCAGTGCTGGGGATCAAACCCAGGGCCTTGTGCATGCTAGGCAAATGCTCTTACCACCGAGCTACACCCACAACCTTCAATGTATTGCTGATTTATCTCATTTGGTCTTCAAAATAACCATCAGAAGTATGTACTATTATGTTGCAATTTTGTTTATTTTTGGTGCTAGGGATCAGACCCTGGGCCTTGTGTAAGCCAAGCACATACTCCCCTCTGAGATGCACTGCCAACCTCACAATACCATTTTTTTTTTTTTTTGGTCAGTTGTAGGGTTTGAACTCTGGGCCTGAGCCTTGTCCCTCAGTTCTTCAGCTCAAGGTTAGCACTCTACCACTTGAGCCACAGCGCCACTTCTGATTTTCTGGTGTTTTATAGGAGATAAGAGTCTCATGGACTTTCCTGCCACAGCTGGCTTTGAACTGTGATCCTCAGATCTCAGCCTCCTGAGTAGCTAGGATTACAGGTGTGAGCCACAAATGCCCAGTTATGATATCAATATTCTAACTAGGGAAACTGAGTCTCAGAAAGGTTGACATGCTTGCTTACATCACACAGCTGAAAGTAACAGTCAAGATTGGCACCCAAGTCTGACTCAGAGCCAGTATTCAGAGCAGTAAACAATTTGATCTTTCTAATAAATTTTATATATATATATATATATATATGACATCAAAAAGAATAATCAAACACATGGGCTGGCGACTCATGCCTGTAATCTGAGCTATTCAATAGGCTGAGCTCTGAGGATCACAGTTTGAAGCCAGCCCAGGCAGACAAATCTAAGAGACACTTATTTCTAATTAACCAGCAAAAGGCTAGACATGGAGCTTTGGCTCAAGTGGTAGAGAGCCAGCTTTGCATGCAAAAGCCAAGTGAGAGTATGAGGCCCTGAGTTTAAGTCTCCATACCAGAAAAAGAAAAAAAAAAGAGATTGCATTTTCTTAGAAACTCTACTGCTATTTAGGAAATGAAATCTAGCATAGTTAATTTAAAAGAAAGTGGTCGTGCTATGCTTGAGAGATTTGCATTCAGACATTTGCCTTTTTATATACTCCTGAGCCAATCTCAGGACTGTATAACCAGGAACCCATTCCCGTGTGTAAAATACAGCAGTGTATTCATTTGTGGATCAATTACTACACGCTTCAAAGTGAAATTTAAATTAATTAAAAATTTTTCAGATGAACACAAATGTCACACCCATGGTGAAGTTATCGTCTCTGTAATCTCCCTCAGTAACAGAGCCTTCAGAAGACAACCAAGGTACCCCAGAAGTCACTCGGGAGAAATCCTCAGTAACCAGGAGGGAAAAACACACCTTTTTTTTTTTTTTTAAGCCAAGAAAATCCACACTTGCTACCAATAAAATAGCCTTCCAGTTCAACAGCATCCATCAGACACATATGGAGTCTACTTTGCCATCCAAATGGCTAGTGATTCTAAAAGTTAAAACAGAACAGTCCCCCCCCCCCAAAAAAAAACCCCAAACATTCTTTTTTGCATGCTCCCTGCCTTACTTTTGGAATTAGCTTAAAAGAGTCGCCATCTGCTTGTGATGAGAAAGATCTGTAAGACTTCCCCTTTTCCCTCCTTCCAAGGCCCCTGCCCTTTCTTCCAGTTGCCTGGAGTAGCTTCCCGAACAGCTCCATCCAAGGGTGATCCTCGCCTTTCATTCAGAAGAAGGGGAGAGGTTCCTCGCACCCCCCAGCACCCCCAAGCTCAGCCTCTCTCGCGCACACGCTCCGTAAACAGCAGCACTGTGCCCCAGCCTGTCTTCTCAGAAGGAAAGAACCCCAGCATTTTTTTTTTAAAGAAACCTCTTTGCAACCTCTTTCATTCCTTTCCAAAAGACCTTGCAGAAAAAGGGGGGCGTGTGGGGGAGGGGGGAGGAAGCAGGAATGTCACAGTCTGGGAGCAGGGCTCGAAGGGAAGGACAGATGTCAGGCGTTCCGCATCAATTCCGTCCGCATTTCCAGTCGCCAGCCGAGGCTCTCTTAAAGCGCCGATCTTCCAATCTCTTTAAGAATGGGGAAGCCTTTTTTTAAGGGGAGGGAGGGAGGGAGGGGGCGCACACGACTCCCCTCCCCCCAGGCACGACTCCCCGTTATCAGGATCGGGGGTAAAACAACCCCTCGGAGTCAACCCCGTGGAAGCGGCTGGGCCCCCCGGGGTTGGGAAGATGGCTTGTCTGCTCCGGGCCTGGTCTGCTCCCTCGGCGGACGGGGCGAGGAGCCTGGCGGGGGGACGGAGCTGCACCGGCTCCGTGGCCGGCCGTGGGCTCCGGGGTGAAAGGCTGTGTGCCCGGCGCTCGCGCCCCGCCGCCCCGGCACCCCGGGGTACTCACGGCAGCTGCCGGAGCTGGAACAGGTCTTCCTCCATGGCCGCGCTGCCCGGGCTGCGCCTCTGCTCATGGCTCACATCGTAGCTCCGGAGGGACGAGCTTCAGCACCGGGGCGCTGGACAGCTCCCCGCGGCTGCTCGGCGCTCCCGGTGGCCGCGCAGGAGACAAAGCTGCCGCCGCGGGGACCTCGGGGAGAGTGGGCGGGGAGGAGGAGGGAGAGGAGGGGGAGGGGAGGAGGGAGAGGAGGAGGAGGGGAGGAGGGGAGGGGGAGGAGGGAGAGGAGGAGGAGGGGGAGGAGGGGGAGGGGAGGAGGGGGAGAGGAGGGGGAGGGAGAGGAGGAGGAGGGGAGGAGGAGGGAGAGGAGGGGGAGGGGAGGAGGGGGAGGAGGGGGAGGGAGAGGAGGAGGAGGGGAGGAGGGGGAGAGGAGGGGGAGGGGAGGAGGGAGAGGAGGAGGAGGGAGAGGAGGGGGAGGGGAGGAGGGAGAGGAGGGGGAGGGAGAGGAGGGGGAGGGGAGGAGGAGGGAGAGGAGGGGGAGGGGAGGAGGGAGAGGGGGGGAGGGGGAGGGGGAGGAGGGAGAGGGGGAGGAGGGGGAGGGGGAGGAGGGAGAGGGGGAGGAGGGAGAGGGGGAGGAGGGGAGGGGGAGGAGGGGGAGGAGGGAGAGGGGAGGAGGGGGAGGGGGAGGAGGGAGAGGGGAGGAGGGGGAGGAGGGGGAGGAGGGAGAGGGGGAAAGAGGAGGAGGGGGAGGAGGAGGAGGGGAGGGAGAGGGGGAAAGGGGAGGAGGAGGGAGAGGAGGAGGAGGGGGAGGAGGGGGAGGAGGGAGAGGGGGAAAGGGGAGGAGGGGGAGGAGGAGGAGGGGAGGGAGAGGGGGAAAGGGGAGGAGGAGGGAGAGGAGGAGGAGGGGGAGGAGGGGGAGGGGGAGGAGGGAGAGAAGGGGGAGGAGGGGGAGGAGGAGGAGGGAGAGGAGGGGGAGGGGGAGGAGGGAGAGGGGGAGGAGGGAGAGGGGAGGAGGGGGAGGAGGGGGAGGGGGAGGAGGGGAGGGAGAGGGGGAAAGGGGAGGAGGAGGGGAGAGGAGGGGGAGGGGGAGGAGGGGAGGAGGGGAGGGGGAGGAGGGGGAGGAGGGAGAGGGGAGGAGGGAGAGGGGAGGAGGGAGAGGGGAGGAGGAGGGAGAGGAGGAGGAGGGGGAGGAGGGGGAGGGAGAGGAGGGAGAGAAGGGGGAGGAGGGGGAGGGGGAGGAGGGGAGGAGGAGGAGGGGAGGGGGAGGAGGGGAGGGGGAGGGGGAGGAGGGGGAGGAGGGAGAGGGGAGGAGGGGGGAGGAGGAGGAGGGGAGGGGAGGGGGGAAAGGGGAGGAGGAGGGAGAGGATGAGGAGGGAGAGGAGGGGGAGGGGAGGAGGGGGAGGGGAGGAGGGGGAGGGGGAGGAGGGGGAAGGGGAGGAGGAGGGAGAGGGGGAGGAGGGGAGGGGGAGGAGGTGGAGGGAGAGGAGGTGGAGGGAGGGAGGGAGGGGGAGGGGGAGGAGGGAGAGGGGAGGAGGGAGGGGGAGGGAGGGAGAGGGGAGGAGGGGGAGGGGGAGGAGGGAGGTGGGGAGGGAGGGGGGGAAAGGGGAGGAGGAGGGAGAGGATGAGGGAGGGAGAGGAGGGGGAGGGGGAGGAGGGGGGAGGGGGAGGAGGGGGAGGGGGAGGGAGGGGGGGGAGGGGGAGGTGGGAGGGGGAGGAGGGGGAGGGAGGGAGGGGGAGGGGGGGGAGGGGAGGAGGGGAGGGGGAGGGGGGAGGGGGAGGAGGGGAGGGAGAGGGGGAAAGGGGGAGGAGGAGGGAGAGGAGGAGGAGGGAGAGGAGGGGGAGGGGGAGGGGGAGGAGGGGGAGGAGGGGGAGGGGGAGGAGGGGGAGGGAAAGGAGGGGGAGGGAGAGGAAGGGAGGGGGAGAGGTTGGAGGGGGAGGGGGAAGGAGAGGAGGAGAGGGTGGAGGAGGGTGAAGGAGGGTGGGAGGAGGGGGAGGAAGAGGAGGAAGGGGGGAGGAGGGGGAAGAGGAGGAGGGCCCAGCAAACTGCCTAGGGAGGGGGGGGGGGTGGGGGGGCGGGGATGACCCTTCTGTTTAGAGACTGTGCAGCTTCCCCCTGTGGTCGCCAGGACTCCCCTGGGAGTACCTTTGGGGGTGCACCAGCCTGGGAAATGGCAGTGGAGATACTAGAGTATGTCTTGGGCTTTCTGGTGCTTCTCTGAATGTTTATTTGTAGGGATTTATTAATGCTAGCAATCTCTCAAAAACCAGGTTGCTGTGACAAATAGAGGCTACAGTCCCTTTTATTATAATAATAATTATTATTATTGTTGTTGTTATTATGTTGGTCATGGAGCCTGAACTCTGGGCCTGGGCACTGTCCTTCAGCTCTTCAGCTCAAGGCTAGAACCACAGCATCACTTCTGGCTTTTTCTGCTTATGTGGTGCTGAGGCATCGAACCCAGGGCCTCATGCATGCAAGGCAAGCGCTCTACCACTGAGCCACTTTCCCAGTCCTATTACTATTATTATTATCATCATCATCATCGGGAAGTGTTGTTTATGAAGCGCCTGCTGTGTACTGTTGTTGGCACTGGGCTTTTATGGTAGAACAAGTTGGACCCGGTATTGTCATTCTGGAAATCGGGAAAATTATCTATGTTAAGTAAGAGAAACTCAGCATGGTGGCTCATGCCTGTAATCCTAACTTCTCTGGAGGCTGAGATCTGAGGAGCATGGTTCTAAGCCAGCCTGGATAGGAAAAGTCTGTTAGATTCTTATCTCCAATTAACTAGTAAAATGTGAGAAATGGAGCTGTGGCTCATGTGTTAGAGTGCTAACCTGGAGGAAAAAAAATCTCAGGGACAGTGCTCAGCCATAAATTCAAGCTCCAGGCCCATCTCACACATACAAACAAAAGCAATACTCCAAATTTAAAACACCCAAAGGATTTAAACAGACTTTTTGTGGGTCATGGGGCTTGAACTCTGGGCCTGAGCACTGTCCCTCTTCAGCTCAAGGTGAGTGCTCTACCACTTGAGCCACAGCAGCACTTCTGATAAGAGTCTCATGGACTTTCCTGTACGGGGTGGCTTTGAATGGGATCCTCAGATCTCAGCCTCTTGAGTAGCTAGGATTACAGCTGTGAGCAACCAGTGCCCAGCTTAAACAGATATTTTTTTTTCTTTCCTTTTTTTTTCCTGGCCCTGGGGCTTGAATTCAGGGCTTTGGTGCTATCCCCGAGCCTTTTTGTGCTCAAGACTAGCGCTCTATTACTTGAGCCACAGTATCACTTTGGTTTTTTCAGAGTAGTTAATTAGAGATAAGAATCTCATGGACTTTTCAGTCCAGGCTGGCTTTGAAGCAAGATCCTCAAATCTCAGCCTCCTGAGAAGCTAGGATGAAGCCTGTCATCCTAAACAGACATTTCTTCAGAGAAGATATATCAGTAGCCAATATGTGCATGATAAGATGGTCAGTCAATATCTTGTCATCCAGACAATGCAAGTCAAAGCTCCCGGGAGATTCCACTTCACACACTGGAGTGGCTAGAGCAAAGACAGATGACAGTTAGTATCGGTGAGGATGGGGACAACCTGGAGCTCTTGTAAGTCAATGTAAATGTAAACAAAACAAAACAAAAACAGTGCAAGCAATGTAGAATATCATCAGCTTGGCAGTGCCTCAAAAGTTTAAGCATAAGGTAAACATATCACCCAGTGACTCAACTCCTAGAGATTTCTTCCAAGAGAAATAAAAACAACCCTTCCTGAGATGGTATACAAGTGTTTATTGCATTGTTATGCAAAATAGTGGAAACCAACCAAGTATTTGCCTAGAGATCAATGCAACATAGTACATCCATGCATGGTGTGGAATATTACTATGTCTATAAGAAGAGATGGAGTATTATCATGCGAGTAAAACTTGGAAATGTTGCATTAAGGGAAACAAATCAGGCACACATTATATAATTTCATTCCTATGAAAAGTGCACAAAAGACAAACCCCTAGAGACAAGAAGCAGAGGGGCAAATGGCTTTTGGAGGGAGGGTTGGGGAGGGCACGGGGGATTGACAGCTCATGCATGTGGGGGCTTTTCTTTCAGAGTGAACAAAAATGTTCTAAAATTAGCTCTGACCATTGCGTAACCCCATGACTACACCAAAACAACACATTGCATTGTGCGCTCAAAGTGGCTAAGTTGGAGGACGAAGGCTGGTTTTAAAAATCCAATAGCTGTTCAAATTCAGTTCCAACAATAGGTGAAGAGCTTTCATGTAAGAGGATTATCAGCTCCTTGGGGAAGGGGGGGGCAGTCTTTCTCCTGGGTTTACCTCTCTCTGTCCAAGCTGCAGGTGGCCTGCAGCAATCTCTTGTAGGCTCAGTGTCCACTCTAATGGCTTTCCAGGAGCACTACCCCGAAGCTGGGAGCACAGTCCTTACAAGAGTAACTGCCTTCATTTGTTCTTCTCTTTCGCACTGACATCTTTCTCTTAAAGCAGTGGTTTTTCACCTTTGGGTGTGTGGGGGTATCTTGGAGAGGCTTGATGACATGCTGATGGCCAGGCCTCTCCCCTCTAGAGGCTGCGTGGAGTTTCTGGTTCCTCTCAGGTGAGGCCTACTGATCGATTGGTCAGGGCCAGCCCCAGAACTCCTGTTCTAAACTTATAAAGAAACATACGGCTGGTGAACTGCTTCTACTCTGATCTTTAAGACATCTCCAGCACCCAGGGATATTATGAAGGCAGCTGGCTCCAGCCAACCACATCTTCTGTCTAGAAAATGGGGGTGTGCCAAAAGCCAATGGGTCAGGTGCCCATGGGTCACACTTGTAATCCTAGCTACTCAAGAGGCTGAGATCTGAGGACTGTGGTTTGAAGGCAGCCTGGACAGGAAAGCCCATAAGATTCTTTTTGTTGTTGGTGGTGGTTGTAGGGCTTGAACTCTGGGCCTGGGCGCTGTCCCTCAGCTCTTCAGCTCAAGGCTAGCGCTCTACCACTTGAGCCACAGTGCCACTTCCGGCTTTTTTCTTTTTGCTTATGTGGTGCTGAGGAATTTCAAACCCAGGGCCTCATGCATGCAAGGCAAGCCCTCTACCACTGAGCCACCTTCCCAGCACTCCATGAGATTCTTATCACCTATTAACAAGCAAAAAGCTGAAAGTGGAGGTGTGGTTCAAGTGGTAGAGCAAAAGTTAAGGAACTGCACCCAGACCCTGTGTTCAAGCCCTAGTACCTGAAAAGAAGAAGGAGGAGGAGGAGGAGGAGGAGGAGAAGGAGGAGGAGGAGGAGGAGGAGGAGGAGGAGGAGGAGGAGGAGGAGGAGGAGGAGGAGGAGGAGGAGGAGGAGGAGGAGGAGGAGGAGGAGAAGGAGGAGAAGAAGAAGAAGAAGAAGAAGAAGAAGAAGAAGAAGAAGAAGAAGAAGAAGAAGAAGAAGAAGAAGAAGAGGAAGAAGAAGAAGAAGAAGACAAGAAACAGCTAGATGGGCTTTATTTTATACCAGAGTAAGGCATTATGATGTTCCCCATCTGATTCTTTTTTTTTTTGGTCCAGTCGTGGGGCTTGACCTCTGGGCCTGGGCGCTGTCCCTCAGCTCTTCAGCTCAAGGCTAGCGCTCTACCACTTGAGCCACAGCGCCACTTCTGGCTTTTTTCTTTTTGCTTATGTAGTGCTGAGGAATCGAACCCAGAGCCTCATGCATGCAAGGCAAGCGCTCTACCACTGAGTCACCTTCCCAGCCCCCCTCATCTGATTCTTAAAGCAAGGCATTTTAAAATAGAGACTTGAATAGAGATGAATGAGATTCTCTTTGCCTAAACTATTGAAAACATAAAAGCATACAACTAGGGGCTGGGAAGGTGGCTTACTGATTCCTCAGTACCAAATAAGCAGAAAAGGCCAAAAATGGTGCTGTGGCTCAAGTGGTAGAGTGCTAGACTTGAACAAAAGAAGCTCAGGGACAGTGCCCAGGCCCTGAGTTCAAGACCCAAGACTGACTGGCAAAAAAAAAAAGCATATATTCTATACAAGCAGTTCCTAAGTCAATTGTGTCCTAAACCCTATTTTTTCCAGATGATAATCTATTCATTATGAAAATTGAACTTAATTTTAAAAGGAAGTCAATGTTTTAAGTTCATAAAGATAAATGCCTTTTTTTTGGAATTTGTCAGGTAAATCCCTTTAATTTTGTTGAAATTTGTTTTGTGCCCAAACATACTTTTTTAAAATTATTTTATTTTTGCCAGTCTTGGGGCTTGAACTCAGGGCCTGGGCACTGTCCCTGAGCTTCTTTTGCTCAAGTCTAGCACTCTACCACTTGAGCCACAGCACCTCTTCTGACTTTTTCTGTTTATGTGGTACTAAGGAATTGAACCCAGGGCTTCATGCATGCTAGGCAAGCACTCTACCATTAAGCCACATTCCTAGCCCCACACGGTTTTAAACTTATTTTTTATTATTTATTTATGTCGGTTGCAGGGCTTGAACTCTGGGCTTGGGCACTGTCCCTGCGCTCTTTAGCTCAAGGCGAGCACTCTACCGCTTGAGCCACAGCGCCACTTCCCACATGGTTTTATATTAAAGAATATATCTGGTTTATATAGAGAATGTATGTACCTCTCACAAAGAAAATATACCCTGCTATTGTGGAGAAGACTGCCCTATAAATGTCTATTAATGTTTTTATGCCAGGTATGGTGGTACATACCTGTAATCCCAGGAGGCTGAGGCAGGAGGATTATGAGCTTGAGGTCAGCCTGGGCTACACAGTGAGACCATAGCAGAAGGAAGGAAGGAAGGAAGGAAGGAAAGAAGGAAGGGAGGGAGGGAGGGAAGAAGAGAGGGAGGGAGGGAGAGAAAAAAGAGGAAAAATGAAAGAAGAGGAAGAAGGAAAGAAGAAAGAAAAAATAAGGAGAGAAGGGGGAGGGGAAAGCACTGATTTGTAGTGCTGCTGCATTCTGTTTTCCTTTCTTTGGAGTTGCTCAATCCATCATTGAAAGTGGAGTAGGGAACTCTCCAACTATTGTTATTGAATTGTTCACTTCCTCCTTCTAGCTAATCCCCACCCATTTACTCTGAGGCTCTATTAAGTGTGTGTACATTTACCATTGCTACGTCTTCTTGATGGATTGGCCCTTTGTCATTAAAAAACTCATGCCTGTCTCTAATTACAATGTTTGTGTTAGAGTCTATTTTGTCTGCTATTAGCATACTCACTCTTTTGATTTGTTTTTCTTTTACCCATTTACTTTCTATCTATTGTGAATCAGGAAGGAGACTCTTTTTTTTTTTTTTTGTCTTGGGGTTTGAGCTCTGGTCGTGGGCGTGGGTGCTGTCCCTGACCTCTTCAGATCAAGGCAAGCACTCTACCACTTGAGCCACAGCTCCACTTCCAGTTTTCTGGTGGTTAACTGGAGATAAGAGTCTCCTGGATTTTCCTGTCCAGGCTGGTTTTGAACTGGGATCCTCAGCCTCCTGAGCAGCTAGGATTACAGGTGTCAGCCACTGGTGCCCAGCTGAAAGGAGACTCAACAATTTATAGTTGGACTTTATTTTTAGCCATTCTTCTGATCTCTAGCTTTTAACTGAAGAGTTTGATCCACTTAAGTGTGTGATAATATAAGGTACTAATGTAATGTGATGATGTAAGTTGTTATTTTACTCTTTGTTCCATTTGCCTCTTTTTTCCCCCCTCTCTTCCTCCTTTTAAAAATTTTAAACCTAGTCCTGGGGCTTGAATTCAGGATCTGAGTGTAAGGTCCTCTCCTGGATGGTGAGCAGACTCCACCCTCCTCGCAGCAAAGTCTCCACCCAGTACCTGCGTTACCTAGGCAACTGGGACACCTGGAAGGTCACATCTGCATCCGCTGAGGTCACATCTGAATTTGATGTGGCCACACCTTTCTCTGTCCATACCCTAGATAAGGCCTAGTGCAGGCCCAGACTCTCTCTCTCTCTGCTCTTTTCTAGCTCTTACATTTTCTAGCTATTTTCTCTTTTCTAGCTCTCTTAGCTCTTTTCCTCAGCTCTCTCTCTCTCTTTCCCAGTTCTCTCTCTCTTTCCGAGGCTTTGAACCATGATCCTCAGATCTCAGCCTCTGGAGTAGCTAGGGTTACAGGCATGATCCTCTGGTGCTCAACTGATTCTCTTTGTTTTCCGTAGCTCTGAGACAGAACTAAGTAAGAAAAAAAAGGAAACCTCAGACTGGCTGAAACGATGCTTATGTCCCTCAAAGGGCACAAGCACGGGCACAGTGTGTGAGGACATCCTATCTCTCATTTCCTTTAACCGTATTATTTTCTCCTCGTTGAAGCATAGAGCCACCAGGTCCAGTTCGGATTATCATTTGCCTCTGTGGAGATTGTTGTACTGCATAGCTGTTGTAATAAAAAAAATTTTTTTGAGCACGTTGGTTTACAGCATGACATGACAAGATATATGATTCATGGAATATGTATTCCAGTAGAAAGTAAAAAGGTTACTGTAAGGTCCACTCCTGGATGGCGAGCAGACTCCACCCTCCTCGCAACAAAGTCTCCACCCAGTACCTGCGTTACCTAGGCAACTGGGACACCTGGAAGAGGTCACATCTGCATCCGCTGAGGTCACATCTGAATTTGATGTGGCCACACCTTTCCCCGCCCATACCCTACATAAGGCCTAGCCCAGGCCCAGACGCGCTCTCTTGCTCTTCTTTTCTAGCTCTCTCTTGCTCTTGCTCTTCTTTTCTAGCTCTCTCTTGCTCTTGCTCTTCTTTTCTAGCTCTCTCTGCTCTCTCTCTGCTCTAGCTCTTTCCTCTCTCTTTCCTCTCTTTCCCAGCCGCGTGGAGTGCCAACCTTGCCTAGTCCCAGCAGGTCCACTGAATAAACCTACCCCTTACCTGAATACCACGTGAGTGCTACTGTTCTTACCCCTCTCTCTGCTCTTTTCTAGCTCTTTCCTCTCTTTCCCAGCTCTCTCTCATTCCCAGGCCTTTCCCAGCTACATGGAGTGCCAACCTTGCCTGGTCCCAGCAGGTCTACTGAATAAACCTACCCCTTACCTGAATAACACGTGCGTGCTGGTGCAGTTCTTACTCGGGTACCTCTTTTTAAAAACCTAACAGTTACTATAATGAAAGAGATGAATGGATGTGCCATTTTATAGCCATACATTTTGGTGGGTGTGACAAAGATCTTGTTTAATCCCAAATACAATTTTGTTCTCTGTGGACCTCATGTTGTACCTTAGATCTCTGGCCCCCAGGCACCCTACAAAGCTGTTCATTTACACCCTTGGACCTCTGTCATCTCCTCTCCTCCCCATTTGTGGTAAATAGGTGCTCCATCTGCATATTTGAGATTTGTAAAAAAAAAAAAATTATTTTATGAGCACAAATTTTATTTCATAGTTTACCCAGAGAGAGAATTAGGATTTCACTTTCTGCTTCTTTTGCTTACCTGTTATGGACACTTTGTCAGACTGTTGCTCAGTGTTAGGGGCCTAGCTTGGTATTTGCCTATGAGCTTTAAAAATATAAGATCGTGTAGTATCTGTCTTTATGTGTCTGGCTTATTATTATTATTACTATTTTCTGTACCAGTCCTGGGGCTTGAACTCATGACCCAGGCTTCTTTGCTCAAAGCTAGCATGCTACCACTTGAACCACAGCTCCATTTGCACCTTTTTTCTTTATTTTTTTTTTTTGCCAATCCGAGAGCTTGAACTCAGGGGCTGAGCACTGTCCCCTGGGCTTCTATTTTTTCCCCCTCTAGGCTAGCACGCTATCCCTTGAGCCACTTCTGGCTTTGCATGCGGTACTGAGGAATCGAACCCAGGGTTTCCTGCACGCTAGGCAAGCGCTCATTTCCAGCCATTTTTGTTTTTCAATGGGAGATAAGCGTCTCACAGAGTTTCCCGCCAGGGGCTGGCTTCGAACCATCGTCAGATCGCAGCCTCCTGCGTCGCTAGGATGACCGGCATGAGGGCCCTCCCCCCCCTCCCCCCTTGTCTTAAACACGTTACTCGGAAGACGCCGGTTCCCTCCGTGTCTGAGGTTCCCGGCACGTCACACGCGAGTAACGCGAGGGCGGGTGCGGGAAGCACGCGTGAGGAACGTGGCCGCGGGACGTGGCGGCCAGGAGGTTGGGGCTCGGGGAAGAGCTCCGCTCTGCAAGCTAGTCACAGCCTCTCCACGCTGAAAAACGGCAGCGGAGGCCCGACCCCACTGACCGGAGAAGACCCTTCCTCTCCGCACCGAAACGTCTCTCCGGAGCGGCGGCGCCTCCGCCTCGGCCGGGGGAAAGCGGGGCTCCGAGGCCGCGGGGCCTCCCTTGGCAACCGACAGCGTCTCCCGTTGCTAAGGGGAAAAAGGAACCGCGGAGACGCGGGTTCGTCAGCTATTCTTCTCCGGCGGGAGTCACTTCCGGTCCTCTCGGGAGCTTGTCCTCCGGGCTATCTTTTCCCTCCTCCCCGCCCCCCCCTCCCCTCCCGAGGAGGTGGGGTCGTAACTGCGGGTGCCGCCGCCTGGGGAGCCTCGGGAGCGGTCACGGAGGCGGCGGGGACGGCGGGGACGGCGCCTGGCCTCCGGCGGGGGCCACCATGCTGAGCTCCCGGGCCCAGGCAGCCATGGCCGCGGCTGACAGGGCCATCCAGCGCTTCCTGCGGACCGGGGCGGCGGTCAGGTGAGCTTCAGGGGGCGGGGCGGGGCGGCCGCAGACGCCCGGGCCCGGGGGCGGCCTTTCCGCGCACACCCGCGTCGATGTCACCGGGCGGGCCGAGGACTCCGAAGCTCCTGGGTCCCGAAGGGTCGGAGGAGGCCCCGAGGAAGGAGGGTGACGCCACTCTGGGTCCCCAGCCCTGCGGCGGCACCAGTTCGGTCTGTACCCCTCGAGGCCTCTCGCCGCCCCCCACCCCTACCCCCGCCTGCGTTGCCTTCTCCATCCTGTCAGTGGCCCCGGACTTCGAAGCTCCCGAATTCTATCAGCGCCCCCTAAGCCTGTCGAGACCCCTCCGTCTTCTTAGGATACCCGGATCCTTCTGGGCTTCCCAGTCATTGTCAGCCCCTGCACTGACCCGGGGCTCCTCAATCCTGCCTCGGTTCTCACAATCATGTAAGTGTCCCAGGCCTGCAGACCCATCTTGTCAGGACCCCCCCTATTCCTGTTGTCGCCCCCACCCCATTCTGCCAAGAGGGATCTCCACGTGTTCACGCCTCCACAACCCCCCCCCCCCCCAACCAGTCCTGCTTACAATTTCAGGCTCTTTATTCCTTCCAGGACCCCATTGTCCCTAGTCCTGTCACAGCCCCCATTTCTCTCCTCCTATTCACCTTCCAAGAGCCCCAGGCTTCAGAGCTGAGCGTCACACCCCTATTGCTGACTGACCCTAGATGCCTGAGACCTGTGGCTCAGATTGGCTTCCTCTGGAACTAGGGCAAAATAGCTTCTTATGTAGGACTGAAAGCCTGTTTTGGACCTTGATTTCAAGGTGGGGATGTGGGTCTTAAGACATCCTTGCCCCAGAACATACTGAAGAACTGATCAAGGAGATTTCTTTACCTCCAAGTCCTACATCTCCTCCTGGTGTTAACTTTGAATAGGAATGGAATTTCCAGACTGTCTGGTGGCTCACACCTGTAATCCAAGCTACTCTGGAGGCCGAGATCTGAGGATCATGGCTGAAAGCCAGCCCAGGCTGAAAAGTCCATGAGACTCTTGTCTCCAATTAAACATCAAAAGGCCAGAAGTGGAGCTGTGGCTCATGTGATGAAGGGTCAGCTTTGAGTGCAGATGTTAAGAGAAAGTGCCCAGGCCTGAGTTCAAGCCACAGTGCAAACTAGTGCATGCATGCACGCACATACATGTACACATGTATCCCCCCAACACACACAGAATGAAGTTTCCAGAGCCCTTCTTTGTTCCCTGAGGTTTTCACTTATACTTGGACAAGTTCTATCTCCCTTCCTTTCAAATCTGTATCTTTCAGTTTTCCTAGTGGACTCTGTGTGTGTGTGTGTGTGTGTGTGTGTGTGTGTGTGTGTGTACTGGTTTTGGGGCTTGCACTCAGGGTCTCATGTCTAGCACTGTACCACTTGAGCCACAGCTCTACTTCAGCCTTTTGCTGGTTGCATGGAAGTAAGAGTGTTATGGGCTTTCCTGCCCAGAC
This sequence comes from Dipodomys spectabilis, assembly GCF_019054845.1. NCBI lineage: Eukaryota > Metazoa > Chordata > Mammalia > Rodentia > Heteromyidae > Dipodomys > Dipodomys spectabilis. The sequence continues at coordinate 752,354 of NW_024871503.1, forward strand.
TGGCTTTGAACCATGATCCTCAGCCTCCTCAGTAGCTGGGATTACAGGTGTGAGCTACCAGTGCCTGGCTCCCTAGTGAACTTTTCATGGCTTTAATCCAGACTTTGAACTTGGATTCAGATCCAACTTGGATTCAGATCCACATTCGTTCACTCTGCCAAGTTTTCTGTGTCTCCCAGCTCCCTCCTCTTTCAATATGAGAGTCATATAATAGGACCTACATCCTTGGGATTGAGTGAGTTTGTTGGTTTTGTTTTGTTTTTGTTTTCTAGTTTCTTAATTCAAGGTTTCACTCTATCTCACACAGGTCTCGAACTTTCAATCTTTTTTGTCTTCACCTTTCCAGGGCAGGGATTATAGGCATATATCAACACACCTGGCCTTTGGGGTTGTTGTGAGGAGAGCTAAGATGATCACAGTGCTTGAAATAGTGTGAACCTTAAGTTTAGGGTCTGATTAGATTTTTTTTTTGCACCAAGCAGGGTTTAATTAGATTTGAAAACACTTCCAGGGCTGTAGCTTGTCAGTGGCAGTCTTCTTTAATTCCCAGCCACTTCTGTGCAGGTACCTTGTGAAAAACAAGGTGACACATTAAGAAATCTGAAGAGTAACTCCATGAATGAACTGGAGTCATTGTACTTGCAAGTGTGGTAGCTAAGTGTTTAAAGACACAGTCCAATTCCTGTTCATTTACTTTAACATAAAAACAGGTAAGGGGTTGACTGGTTATTTTTTGACAAAATATTATTCTATAACTGTATGTATACCCATACCCTGGATTTGTGATGGGAGAGGACAGTGAACATGTTTTCTTTTCTAGATATAAAGTCATGAAGAACTGGGGTGTTATAGGAGGAATTGCCGCTGCTCTTGCAGCAGGAATATATGTTATTTGGGGTCCCATTACAGAGAGAAAGAAGCGTAGAAAAGGTAAGAATTGGGTCAGCATGTAATGGTCTGTGCATTTGACGCAAACCCCTTTTGTTTGGGAGTAGTACAGAAAGCTGGGGAGTGGGTCGAATTTTGTTCTCTTGTATCCTCATCTAGGACTTGGGTCTGTGAAGTAGTACTTTTACATTGTCTCATGATTTTTCTACCCAGTAGTAAAAGGACATCTATTCTAGCCTTTTTCCAGACTTGGGTTTAGGGAATGTGTTGTAATGACATATTTCAAGTGGCTTAATTGTTCTCATTCAGATGGCAAGTGTGTTTTCAGTAGTTCAGCTGACTAATTATGTCATGCATTTGTGGTTTCTCTGAGTCCCTGCTAGCAGCTAGCCAGTAAAAATCAAGTTAGTTTCTTCATTCATTAAAAAAAATTCATTTCCTTATTTTTTTTAAATGTCCTGTGTTGTAAATACTACTCTACTTAACATTGACTCAAATTCAGGAAGAACGAAAGGGATGGAAAAGAAAAAAAAAGAAGGGATAGAGGTAGCCAAATTTGATCACAGTTCAATTTGAGGGAGGTTATAATGAGATTCACTATAAATTCTCATGCATGTTGGAGAGCTTTGATATTACAAGTTGTTTTTTTTTTCTCAGCCAAAGAGGGAATGGTAGCAGATTCTGTTGATCACAGCAGAGCAGTGGGTCAGAATTGGTGGAGTTTTTCCTTCCTCTTGTTCTCCTGAAAGAACAAAGTCATTGTTCTTGGACCCACAACAGAGCAATTGTTTTGTGTTCTGAGAAACATGGCTGTTACTGAAGAGGAGACAGTGAGAGAATGAGGGAGGGAAAGAGAGAAGATCTGGTTTACTTTTTTCAGATAGTTAATGATAAACCAATCTGTGCCAGATACCCCATGGGCTTCAGAGTGAACACATAGCTGAGACCTGGCCCTCTGTCACTTAAAATCTGAAGGAGTATCAGGACCCAGGTTGGCCCAGGCAGAATGCCTGACCCAGATCTCTGTGGCAAAGGATCTACTCAGATTAGGATTCCAGATTTAAGGTCACACTGCAGAACCTCGGGTACCAAATAGGAGAGAAGAGGAAGTTGCTCCATGGCCATGTGCTGTCCTCCCCATCTGCATTTTTTTTCAGGGCTCGTGCCTGGCCTGGTGAACTTAGGGAACACCTGCTTCATGAACTCCCTGCTGCAGGGCCTCTCGGCCTGCCCCGCGTTCATCAAGTGGCTGGAAGACTTCACCACCCAGTACAGCAAGGACCAGAAGGAGCCCCCGCCACACCAGTACCTGTCCCTAACACTGCTGCACCTCCTCAAAGGTACAGGGGGGCTCGAATGGGACCATAGGCATGGTCACAGAAGCCCGGGCGGCAGGTGACGAAAAGGGTGAATGGCTTGATTGTAGGAAGGATCAGGTGGGTCATCATGGAAAAACACTGAGACACCAGTAGATAAAAAGGTTTGTGGGTTTTTTCTTTTGTTGTTGTTGTTGCTGTTTGCTCAAGGCTAGCCATGACTTCACTTCCAGCTTTTTAGTGGCTCATCGGAGGTAAGAGTCTCATGAACTTTTCTGTTCAGTCTGGTTTTGAACCACAATCCTCAGATCTCAGCCTCTTGAGTTGCTAGGATTACAGGTGTGAGCCACCAGCGCCTGCCCTTCGTTCACTTTTGTAGCTGTATGGCATCTGCTTAGTTTTCTGCATCCTCACAAAGAGGCTGTGGTGAGCTTCTTTTACTCACAGCTGCTCGTGCCCATAAGTACATTTCTTTAGCAGATCCTGAAAAAGCCAGTTGCTGTATTGTGAGTAAAAAATGATTAGCAGACTTTGCCCTGTTGCCCCATAGCCTGTGAGTCAAAATTAGGTTAAGGGAGACATTGGACTTCTTCTTGGATGAAAGATGCGAATGGAAGAACTGCTGAAAGAGAGCGGCTGGAGGAAGGGAAGTGCAGTTCCTTTTTCAGTTCTGCTCCCTTGGTCCTGAAGGGTAAAGGGCCAGCCCTGGCCTGCCTACCTTCATGTGCCACGCTTCATTCAGGCTTTCCTAGCACCAGCTGCCCACATGGCCACACTCAGGGCTGAGGATGGAGATAGATTGGGCAGATTGCATCTGAAGTATATAAAGGACTCTCTCCTGTCCACTGACTGTAAATCAAAGCCTGGGGAGGCAGTTTGTGTGGGGAGTCATTGAGCTTACAGACACTGCTGAGAGGGCAGGCCCTGCTTCTTTATCTCTCAACATACCAGTAGCAGAGTATGTGATCAGCATCAGGAGCCCACACTCTGCACATCTGTGGGCCATATGAAGGGCCCTTACAAAGTTTTATCAGAGCTGGGCACCAGTGGCTTACACCTGTAATCCCCGCTACTCAGGATGCTGAGATCTGAGGATCGTAGTTCAAAGCCAAGAAAGTCTGTGAGACTGTAATTTACAATGAACTAGAAGTGGTGCTATTGCTCAAAGTGGTAGAGTGCTAGCCTTGAGTGAAAAGCTCAGGGACAACAGCCAGGCTCTGAGTTCAAGCCCCATGACTGACAAAAAAAAAAAAAAGGTTTTATCAGGGCATAGCAACACTCCATTGTGTTATCTGTGGCTGTTTTGTACTACAGCCACTGAGTTGAATACTTGTATAGACACATATAGCCCATTAACACACACAATTAGTTATAAGACTAACCCCTGATCTAGATGTGATCATCAACTTATAAGTCTACCAAGCTCCCTCTTTTTTTATCATTCATTAATTCATTTATAGACCAGGCAGTCTCCAGACTAATGGCTCAAATGATTCTTCCTCCATCCCCTTCCTAGTAGCTGGCACTACAGGTGCATACCACCATGCTGGTCAAACTTTTACTTTATTTTTTGTTCATTAGATTTGTTTCTACTTTTTGATTGAAAAGTAAAGCATTCAGCAACCCTGCTGGCTGCCCCACGTAGCTAACACCTTGTGCTGGGATCATAAAGATGAAAATACAAGCAAAGACTGAGTTAGCCATGGGAGGGGACTGGGGGCTGAGTTAGACACTGAGCTGGACTAATAAGATAGGAGGCCCTTTGACACTGAGGATTGTGAGTTCAGATCATTCAACTCAACATGTATCTGCAAGCAGGACATTTGTATTGATGGTAGTTTGAAGATCCAGAAATCAGTTACTTCATTTGCATACTACAGTCTCATGAAAGATGAGGTTCATTCAGCAAACATTCGATGCTGAATGGCCTACCAAGTGTTGCCCCAGCCTACCAAGAATGCTGAAGGAGATGGAACTCCACAGTGAACTTTACAGCTCATCGAAACAGAAGAGGGTGTGCCACACGGGGGCTCTGGTCAGTTCTGCGGGTGACTTTAAGTAATTGTCTTGCCTTTTCTGTGTCCAGCTTTGTCCTGCCAGGAAGTCACTGAGGATGAGGTCTTAGATGCAAGCTGCTTGCTGGATGTCTTAAGAATGTACAGGTGGCAGATCTCATCCTTTGAAGAACAGGTGAGCCCAGCAGGCAGCAGGTTGAACTTGGAGAATCCTTTCCTGCCATGACTGGGATCTAGACCTTATGACTGTCTGGCCCGAGCATACATTTCTATAACATTTTTGGGCCTGTGTGCCAGCTCTGAGCCCAGGTCTAGAACGTGGTAGGCAGGTGCTCTGCCATCGAGCGACGTCCCCAGCTTTCAGCATCAAGTGCTCTGGAACCAGAGCATCGACTTCTGACTTCCTGTCATGGAGGAGGTCACACAGCGGTGAGTCGCCCAGTGGCTGGGGCATACACAGCAAAGGTCTTTTCAGATCTTGGCTGACTTGTCATTCAGAGGCTCTTAGAGATCCCCGGGTCCTTTAGAAATAGGCAAGGACTTCATCCTAGAGAGCCTAGAGGTTTGGGTGACATTGTTTTTTCCCCCTGCTGGTACTAGATAACAGGAAAATGTTTAAGGGTAGAGTCAGATCACTGCTGGCCTTTGATCCAGTGTAGTTTAAATGATCACTATGTGGGACAAGGCCACGCTTGAGGTTGAGTTCTGAAAGCTTGGGAAGCAGCGGGAGAGCAGAAGCATGGCTGAGGCCGAGGGAGAGCTGCGTGCACAGCTGAGGCCGAGGGAGAGCAGCGGGCATGGCTAAGGCTGAGGGAGAGCAGCAGGAGAGCAGCAGGCAGGTCTGAGGCTTTTTTTGGCGAGCCTCATCTGAGTTGGTCCTTACAGAGGTGTCTCCTTGTCACATGGTCCAGCAATCCCACTTCTGGGTGTGTGGACACCAAAGGACTGAAACAGGTAATTGTCCTGAGCAGGACCATTCACAAAAGCCATAGCAGTGTCCATCAATGCACCAATAGATCAACAGTGGTGTTGCTGTTGGGGCTAGAACTGCCGCTCAGCTGAGCTACACTGCCAGCACAGGCTCTTCTAGAATTCCATGTCATACAGCCTTTAAGAAAGAAGAAAGGGTGGGGACTAAGAAGGTGGCTCAGTGGTAGAGTGCTTGCCTAGCATGCATGAAGCCCTGGTCAGTCCCCCAGTACCACATACACAGAAAAAGCCAAAAGTGGGTGATGGTGATAGAATGGAGGTAAGACCTCTCAGCCAGATGCTTAAAAAGACTGAGCAGGTGGCCTTGCTGTTGATGTGCTTTGCCACGGTTTTGAGGGGCAGTGTTCCTTTGGAGTGGGGTGAGTGGAGGGTGTAAAGGTCAGCGCCATCTCAGTAAAGCTGACACAGGCTCAGTCTGTGGCGTGAGGCAGCCCCTCATCCTTCATGGGGTGAGGACGGAGGTGTCTTGTGCAAGTGTCTTACTCAATGAGGAACACAAATCCTGCCCTGGTTAACTGTCAGGGCTCTGCCTCAGAGGGCGAGGGAGTCCTCTCTGCGCCTCCCATTCACAGGATGCTCACGAGTTATTCCACGTCATCACCTCTTCACTGGAAGATGAGCGAGACCGCCAGCCACGGGTCACACATTTGTTTGATGTCCACTCCCTGGAGGTAAACCATTCATATTTCTAGCACACCAGTCCATGCGTGAATGTGTGTATGCGTGTGTGTGTGTGTGTGTGTGTGTGTGTGTGTGTGTGTGTGTGTGTGTGTGGTGAGTGCAGGCAGCACAGGTGTCCCCTCGTACGGTTCTTAACCACAAGTGTGAGGTTCACCAGAAATCCAGAGGGGAAATGAAGCTGCGTGGTTGTATATGGCATACCTGGCCGGCGATGTTAGCTCTTAAGTGTGACTCTCAGCTACGTTTATATTGGCTTTGACAGAACCAGTGTTTTCCTTTCTCCTGCTTACCATAGGGTGTAGAATTGCCGAGTTAGTCCTCTCCTCCTGGGACAATCCCATATTCAAGGAGTTGATAACAGCTAACCAGAAAGGGAGGAGAGAGAGCGGAGACAGGAGGCAGTTTGATTAAATTCCAGAAAGGAATACACATACTAGCTGGAGAGGACACATAAGGCTACTTTGAGGAATTCAGACTTTGTTGGAAGTTGATTTTGAGGGATGCCGTCAGCCTAGGAGCTCAGAGGTTTTGGGTGGTGAAGGTGGGAGAAAGGAGAGCAGCAGTTTTCAGTCTGTCTCTCTTTATTCCTGCAGCAATCAGAAGGAATTCCAAAACAAATAACCTGCCGCACAAGAGGTACTTGCTTGGGTACTTTTTACATATGTCAATAATTTGCTTGTTTTAAGAAGATCTTGCCTGGCACTGGTGGCTCAGGCCTGTAGTCCTGGCAGCTCAGGAGGCTGAGATATGAGGATCACAGTTCAGAGCCAACCCGGATAGGAAAGTCTGTGACAGACAGTTATCTCCAATTAACCACCAGAAAACTGGAAGTGGCACTGTGGCTCTTAAGTGGTAGTGCACTAGCCAAAGCTCAAGGCTAGCGCCCAGGCCCTGAGTTTCAGCCCCATGACCACTACCACCACCAACAAAAAAAGGTCTTGGTTTGGAGGTGTGTGCTTTGTTAATTGTTTTGTTCTGCTTTTTGGAGAGACTCTAACTAGCTTAAACTGTGATGTTCCTGCAAAGGAGCTTGTGTTTTTGCAAACACCTGCCAATGGCTTTGTCCATGTTCCTGCCACCCAGCCCTGCCCAGGTTTCTCTGCTTAGACTTCCATGTACTGCAGACGAGGATTTTCTTTCCACCTCCTTGGGTTTCGCCACCCAGAAGGAACTGTATGGGCTGAGTCAGCCTTGTCCTCAGCATTTCCACCTTGACCCGCTTTTATTGCCAATCACAGCTCTCACGGGGCACAAGAACCTGAAGCCTTAGTACAGTACAATTTGGCACCTGGTCCCTTTGAGCAATAGTAGTAATAAGGAAGAGTTTGAGAGGCCATACTGGGTGCCAGGCATTGCATGGAAGCCTCACCATCCTCGGTGACATGGGCACTGTGGGGTACTGGACCCAGCGCTGCCCTGCTCTGGAGGAAGCAGACAATCCCAGTTCTTCAGACCTTGTTTCAGAGGCTTAGCTCCCTGGCCAGCAGGTTCCCTCATGGCACCCTCCATGGGGCGCCTCCCATTCTACCGAAGCCATGTGCAAGTCCTGGAATTCTCCCACGAGGGAGCGGGAGTCTGGGGGTCGCCGGTGAGAGCTCCTCCAGCGTGCTTTGTCTAAGGATGAAGACCTACTAAATCCTGGAAAGGAGGCTTAGCTTTTGAGGTCGGGGCGAAACATCTAAACATGGCATCTTACGAGCACTTTGCCTTCCAGGGTCCCCTCAGCCCACGTCCAGTCACTGGAAATCCCAGCATCCTTTTCACGGTAGACTCACTAGCAACATGGTCTGCAAACACTGTGAGCACCAGGTAAGAGCACCCCAGCCAGGCCGCCTGCGCTTTGTGAGTCAGGACTCGGGGCAGGACTTGCGAGTGCATGCTGACCTCCGTGATGGCCCGGGCCCGCATACCTGGTGGACTGCCTGCCCCTTTGGTCAGTGCCGTCATGTCCCGGGCACCTGAGAGCGCCCTTTCAGCCCAGGAGCAAGGGGCAGGCTTTTGAGTTAAAGGTTGAGTTTATACTCAACCTAGGGACTGGGATTTTTTAAATATGTATTTGATGTTTTTAAATAATTTTTTTTTTTTTTTGGTTCGGGGGCTGGTGGCTCATGCTTGTCATCCTAGCTACTCAGGAGACTGAGATCCAAAGGATCTCTCTTCAAGGCCAGCCTAGATAGAAAAGTTCATGAGATTCCATCACCAACTAATCCACAAAAATGTAGGTAACCAGGCTAGAGGTATGGCTCAAATGGTAGAATGCCAGCTGTGAGACAGCATGAGCTCCTCAGTTGTAGCCCTAGTACCAGCAAAAATAAAGCAATTAAAAAATGTGGGCTGGAAATGTAGCTTAGTGGTAGAGTGTTGAAGCTCTGGGTTCAATTCCACAGTACCATATAAACAGAAAAAGCCAGAAGTGGCACTGTGGCTCAAGTGGTAGAGTGCTAGACTTGAGCAAAAGAAGCTCAGGGACAGAGTCCAGGTCCTGAGTTCAAGCCCCAGGATTGGTAAAAAAAAAAAAAAAAAATTGTGTGTGTGTGTGTGCATGTATATGCACATGCATGTTCACCAATCTTGGGGCTTAAACTTAAGGCTTGGATGCTAGCCCTGAATTTTTCTGCTGTGACCACTTGAGCCATAGCTCCACTTCTGGCTTTTGGTGGTTAATAGGAGTCTCATGGACTTTTCTGCCTGGTCTGGATTCAACCATGATCCTTTGGCTTTGAACCATGATCCTCGGCTCTCATCCTTATGAACAACTAGAATTACAGGTGTGAGCCACCAGCACCTGGCTCTTTAACATTTTTGAGATAAGATCCTGCTATGTAGACTGGTCTGGCCTGAACTCAAAATCCTGCCTCAGCCTCCTTAAGTAAGTGCTGGGTTATAGATGTGCAGCATCACACTGCTAAAATAATGTACTATGGAAAAATTTTAACGTAACACAAATAATGTTACAGAAATTTTGGAATGTCACTTGAATCAATTTTAGAACATGTTCCCCCCGGCTCTCCACAAGCAGCAAACCCCCACGTACTTCTGCCATATCCCTATGCTCCGGGCAGACACTCTTGTGCTTAGACCTCAGTGGACTTTCCTGACCTGGACCTTTCCTATAGTGGAATCCTACTGCATGCAGCCTTTTGTGTTGGCTTCTCTGGATTAGTGTAAGGTTTTCTGGTTCCTGTATGTGGCAGCCTGCACGGCTCTTCACTCTGTATAGAAGCAGTGACAGCAGAAGGTGACCCAGGGGTAATATTAAATATTAATATTAAATGTTAATATTAAATATTGCTCATCATCTAAGGAAAACATCAACACTGTTTCCACTTTGATACAAGGTTGTTTTTTGTTGTTATTGTTTTGGTTGGTTTTTGTGTCAGTCCTGGGGCTTGAACTCAAAGCCTGTGCACTGTCCCTGAGAGTTTTTTTTTTTTGTCATCGGTCATGGGGCCTGAACTCTGGGCCTGGGCTCTGTAGACCCTCAGCTCTTCGGCTCAAAGCTAACACTCTATCACTTGAGCCACAGTGCCACTTCCAGCTTTTTTTGCTTATGTGGTACTGAGGAATCGAACCCAGGGCCTCATGTAGGCAAGGCAAGCACTCTATCACCGAGCCACCTTCCCAGCCCTCCCCGACTTCTTTTGCTCAAGGCTAGAGATGTACCACTTTGAGCCACAGCACCACTTCCAGTTTTCTGATGGTTAATTGGAGATAAGAGTCTCAGGGATTTTTCTTGTCTGTGTTAGCTTTGAACCATGATCCTCAGATCTCAGCCTCCTGAGCAGCTAGGATTACAGCTTTGAGCCACCAGCACTTAGCTTCATCATAGCTTTTTTCTCTTCTTTATTGAGGTATAAGTGACTGACAGAAGATGCATATATTTAAGGTGTGCAGAGTAATGATTTAATGTATGCTTATGTATGCATACATATGCAAATGAACACACCCATCTCCTCACGAGGTCTCCTTTGGGGCTGGTGCATCTCTTGTAGTTCACTCTCCTTTGTTCCTAGACTTTGGTCATTTCATGGACCCACCTTCAATTTCACGGCTCTTTTTCTGTCTCCAATCTCCTTTTAGTGACTATGCTTTTATGAAGTTTCTGTTATTTATTGGTGGTGCTGAGGTTTAAACTCAGGCCCTTGTGCCTCAGTGCCAACCTTTTCACTTTAGTTAAAGTTGTAATAGGGTCTCACTTTTATACCCAAATCAGCCTGGACAGCGGTCCTCCTATTTTTGCTTCCTGTGTTCCTGGAGTCACAAATACATGCGGTCCTGCCCAGCCTTTATGAGTTCAAATGGGATGTCCTGTATTTTTTGCCAAAGTCTGGCCTTAAACCATGATCCTCATGATCTCCATCTCCCAAGTCCATTTCTTTCTATTTTTTATTTTTTCTTTCTTTTTAATAATTTCTCTGCTGAGATTCTCCATTTGTCCATGTACTGTGTAGTTTATGTTTCCCTTCCGTCCTTGCTTGAGCAGATCCCGTGTAGTCTCTTACCTCCTGGTCCTTCACCATGTGCCACACTGGATTTCTCTGAAGGAAAATGGGCGTTGTGCTGGAAGCCAGTTAACTTGCCTGGGCTCAAATTCCAAACCCTATCTCCCCTTTCTTGGACAGCAGAATAGTCCGTTCAGTTGTACCTTCCATCTGCTACCTTACAGCCCTCCACGGAGTCTTCCCTGAGCATGCGCAGTCCTGTTGTCAGCCCTGAAGCTGGACAGTCTAAACAGATTTGGGAGCTCGTCCTCCCACCCCCCTCTCTTGTTACCTTGGAGATTGCCTTGAGTCTCTACTAGCCCTCGACTCTCAGTTCTAGCAACTCAGTCCTGTGCAAGGGCTGCTTTAGGCCACCCGTCTTTGTGTAGAGTGGGCAGAAATGCCAGGCAAGTCTTACCCATGGAGTCCCCGGGTTTTGGTTTTGTTTTCATCTGAATTGACTTCAATTTTTACCTGCTTTTGGCAGCTCTAGTCATTCAAATAGTTTTGTTTAGTTTCAGACCTCGAAATAGGGGAAACCTAAACTGCTTTTCCATTACCAAAAGCAACAATGCTGACTGTATTTTTTTCATCTGCATTTTGGTAATTAGTGATACAACATGAACATATTGACACATAATCAGCTTCCTACTATATTAACTTGATTATCCTAGTTCAGTCTGTGGGCATGCTATAATGTAGTTTATCATTCATTCTCAAGGTGTTTCAGCTCTTCAGAATAATGCTATGAAGATGACGTCTTTGTAGTTTTGTTTCTGATTATATCCACAGGATCAAAACTCCAATCCTGCTCATCAGGATTTTCTTCATAACTCTAAGTTCCCAAAGTTGTTTGGCTAGAATTTGCTTCTAACTACCTTATGTCATATTGTTTGTTTGTTTTGATGTTGTTTTTGCCCCTCCTGGAGCTTGAACTCAGGGCCCGGGCACTGTCCTTGAGCTTCTTTTGCTCAAGGCTAGCACTCTACCACTTGAGCCACAGCACCACTTCTGGCTTTTTCTGTTTATGTGGTACTGAGAAATCAAACCTAGGGCTTCATGCATGCTAGGCGAGCACTCTACCACTAAGCCACCTTCCCAGCCCCTTACATTTTACTGTTAATTCTCGTGGACACATCTTCCATATGTTGCATTGAATATAAGTGCTTTCTGGACTTTGTCTTTCAGAGTCCTGTTCGCTTTGACACCTTTGATAGCCTTTCACTGAGCATTCCAGCTGCCACCTGGGTACGTACTGACCTTGGGCTTATTTTAGAGTCTACTGTGAACACAGAGCAGTCTGAGAGAACCTGGAAGCATTTTGTGTGCCCCAGGGACTGGGTCTTTCAGACAGTGGTTGGGGCCCTGTCTTACCTATCATCTGTGGCACCATGCCTGATTACGGGTGGGTCATTTTTCTCTTATTGCACACGTTTTTCAACACATGCACATAACACATTCTCAAGCTCAAACCCAGTGTAAAAGTCCACGATGGTTTTCGACGTGGAGCCTTTGAACCTGGAGCCTGTCAGTAGTGGCAGCGTGGGTGCCTTTGTGGTATGTGGTGCCCCCTGCCCTGGCTGACGCTGTCCAGGCAGCTGTCCCTGCGTTGTTCGGATTTTCTTTTTCCCTCTTCTCTTACAGGGCCATCCGCTGACCCTGGACCACTGCCTTCACCACTTCATCTCCTCCGAGTCCGTGCGCGATGTTGTGTGCGACAACTGCACAAAGGTGCGTCCCCTCGCTGATCTGCGCTCTGTGGCACCGCCCATATTACCGGCTCAGCCACCGCCATCCCCCCCCCGGCGTGGCTGGGCAAGAGGCTATCTGAGGAGTCTTGCTTCCCAGGCTTCCACGTGCAGCCTGGAGTTGAGATCCGCCCTCTCCAATCTGCTCCAGTCCCCACCATTCCCATTTCTCTCACCTCCTGCTTCCCCCTCCGTAACTGACACTCATCTCTCAATCGAGAGGAACCACGAGGACAGAATTTTTTTTATTTTTTTGTCAGTCTTGGAGCTTGAACTCTGTGCCTGGGCGCTGGCCCTCAGTTCCTCAGCTCAAGGCAAACGCTCTACCACTGGAGCCACAGTGCCACTTCCAGTTTTCTGGTGGTTCATTGGAGATAAGAGTCTCACAGACTTTCCTGCCCGGGCTGGCTTTGAACCGTAAACCTCAGATCTCAGCCTCCTGAGTAGCTAGGATGACAGGCGTGAGCCACCAGCACCCAGCAAGACAGAATTTTTGAAGACAGAAAACAAAATAGATTACACGCTGGTAGAGTTCCAGTGTTGATTTTGCTGTCTCCTCCCTCCATGATGACTGTTATTTGACAACCAGGGAGAATCAGTGAGAACAGCTCACAAACAAGGGGTTGGTTTCAGCAGGTAGAGTTGGCTTTAGTAGGTAATGGCTGAGTGCCAGTCAAATGCAGGTGTAACCTCAGCCAGCTCCGGCAACGCCCCTAGACGCCCTGCTCCAGGGATTCTTGTGGAGAAATGCTGTTGCTTGTATTTCAGATCGAAGCAAAAGGAACCTTGAATGGGGAAAAGGTGGAACACCAGAGGACCACATTTGTTAAACAGTTAAAACTAGGGAAGGTGAGCTGGGCCCCCCCCCCCACTCTTGATGGGCCTGTCGAGGGACTGCTGCCTGTTCTCAGCTCTTTTTGTTCCTCCCTCACCCGCAGCTCCCCCAGTGCCTGTGCATCCATCTGCAGCGGCTCAGCTGGTCCAGCCACGGCACGCCCCTCAAGCGCCATGAGCACGTGCAGTTCAATGAGTTCCTGATGATGGACATCTACAAGTACCGCCTCCTGGGCCACAAACCCAGTCTGCACAGCCCCAAACCCAAGGAGAACCCAGGGCCTGCGTTGGAACTGCAGGATGGGCTGGCAGCCCCCAAGCCAGGTGCTGCCCTCTGGCTGGCTGATGCCTCAGCAGAGAGCAGGCGTCTGGCACAGACAAACCTGGGTCTTTATGCCACGAGCAATGTATCGCCTGGAGTTCAGGAAGGCTACTTGAAGTGGCAGCTTGAATTCTTGAGAAGGGCAGGTTTAGTGGTGTATGAGGGTTTTACTCTTTTTACTATAGAGCTGCCTCCCCAAATATGATTTCTTTTTTTTTTTTTGGTGCCAGCCCTAGGGCTTGAACTCAGGACCTGGGTGCCGTCCCTGAGCTGCTGCTTCCTCTTTCTCCTCCTCCTCTCTCCTTCCCCCTCCTCTCTCCTTCCCCCTCCTCTTCTTCCTCTTCCTCCTCCTCTTCCTTCTCCTCTTCTCTTCTCCCTCCTCCTAATTCTTGTTTTTTTTTTTGGTCGGTCATGGGGCTTGAACTCTGGGCTTGGGTGCTGTCTCCACGTTCTTCAGCTCAAGGTTAGCGTTCTACCACTTAAGCCAGAGCGCCACTTCCAGTTTTCTGCCCAGGCTAGCTTTGAACTGTGGGCCTCAGATCTCAGGCTCCTGAGTTGCTAGGATTACAGCTGTGAACCACTGGTGTCAGTTTAACAATGATTTCTTGAAAAGGTTAAAATTATATAGTCATGAGAGACGTATTTTAAAAACTGCAGTATAGATGGAACACTGTATGGAGAAAAGCAAAAATTGCTTCACATCATTCCAGGGAACTTTTTTCTTTCTCTCAAGACCATCATCCCACTTATAGAAGAAATATGGGGAGGAAAGGGCCTGGCTAATGACCACTGAACATTTTACTGAGTTGACATGGCTTTATTGGTTGTGTGTGTGTGTGCGCGCGCGCGTGCTGGTACCCTGACTTGAACTCAGGCTTTAGCATTCTTACTCTGCTTGCTTGCACTCTTGAACTGAGCCTCCAGTCTGGCTTTTTGCTGGTTAATTGGAGATGGAGTCTTGGAGATATTTTTGCCCAGGTTGGTTTCAAACCTGGATCCTCTGATTTGAACCTCCTGAGTCACTGAGATTACAGGTGTGAGCCACCAGCACCTGACTTTGAAATGGCTTCTTTACTGAATCACTGCTCTGTCCCATTCTGTTGCCACCCTCACCTGGGTTTCGCTGGTAAGTGGGGTCTCAGTCCTGTCCTCCCTCTGTCTACTGATGAGAAATTGATTTCCACACAGGGAACAAGCAAGACTTGACAAATGGAAGATCTGGCCTAGATTGTGATGTTTTAAAGCTAGTGTATGCTACACACTGCCCTTCAGAACTATAGATGAGGAAAGCCTGCTGCCTTGCAGGGAGCGTCAGGACTGTCTTCCTGCGCCCGCTCCTTTGCTGACACGGCGTTCCTGGCCCCTTGTGGTGTCATGCCCCCCCAAGTGCGTGGCCTGGCCAGACAGCTTTTCAGGGAGACTTCATTTGCTCTTTCTCATCACATCCTTAGGTTACTGTGGGGACAGCTGAGGTGGGCAGGCATGGGATGAGGAGGGGAGTTAGCCCTTGGCTCTTATTTTAAACCAAAGACCCTTTCACCATAATTTCCTCCTCTCCCAGGCTTGGGTACAGATCTGCTGATGGTCAGAACTCAGTGGCTGTGGGCAAAGTTAGTCACAGTAATTACTTGGTTTATGAGGCCCCAGGTGTGAAAACGGAAAGGAAGACTACATGGATGTCACCTTAATTTTTAAAATATTTTTCTTATGATGTGGGGCCTTGGCCAGGCTAGCCAAATGCTCTACCACAAAGCTATGTCTCCAACCTGTGGTTTTTAGGTTTCTCACTGTGTAACTTAAGATGGCCTGGAGCTCATTGTGTAGCCCAAGATCTCAATGATCTTCCTGCTTTTATCTTCCTGAGTGCTGGGATTACAGGCATGCACCACCATGCTTGGCTTGCCTTTTGTTTTGTCTACAGTCCTAAAGGTTTGCTTGCTGTTAACATTACTATTCCTTAGAAAGATGACAGAATTCCAGAGATGGCAGTGCTTCTTGGCTTGGAGCAGTGAAGAGTGCTGGGAATGTTCAGTGTTGGTTGTCTCCTGGGAAAGTAGTGCTACTTGGCATGCATGGGGGATGCAGATACTCTCTAGGGGTGCTGCAGGACACTCTAGATACACAGTCCCCCCCGTGAAGCCAGTTAAGGGGCTGCTTGCCCCTGCTGAGTCGCTGGCCAGCAAGTGTCTGGGGGCACAGTGGGGATGTCAGAGTGGCAGCAGGGAGGGGGGCCCCATGCTTTTCTCCTGTTTGCAATGAAAATAGTTGGGACAAAAAGGGAATTTTGGCAACCAACTTACTCCAAAATGTAGTCTTTTCTCTACAGCCTTATAGAGAGATCATTTTCAAGGAAATCATGAGACTATTTTTTTTTGGGGGGGGGGGGATCCGGTCATGGGCCTGAACTCTGGGCCTGGGCGCTGTCCCTCAGCTCTTCAGCTCAAGGCTAGCGCTCTACCACTTGAGCCACAGCGCCACTTCCGGCTTTTTTCTTTTTGCTTATGTGGTGCTGAGGAATTGAACCCAGGAGCTCAGGCATGCAAGGCAAGTGCTCTACCACTGAGCACCTTCCCAGCCCGTCATTTTTAAGGAAATCAAAACCATGTGTTTGGCTGGGCACTGAGGGCTTACACCTGTAGCTACTCAGGAGGCTGAGATCTGAGGATTGTGAGTCGCCTTCCCAGGAGACTCTGACTTCCAGTTACCCACCAAAAAAGCTGGAAGTGGGGCTGTGGCTCAAGTGGCAAAGCCTTAGCCTGGAGCAAAAAACTCAGAGACAGCACCCAGACCCCGAGTTCAAGCTCCAGGCCTGGCACAAAAGAAACCACACAAAAACCCCATGTGTTTGTTCCCCCAGAGCCACTGCTAATTTTCACTGATTCAGGTCTTTTTCTCTTGCAGTTCTGAATCAGCCAGGGGCTGCCAAAACCCAGATTTTTATGAATGGCGCCTGTTCCCCGTCTTTATTGCCAGCCCTGCCACCCCCAGTGCCCTTCCCTCTCCCGGTGGTTCCTGATTACAGGTGAGCCAGGCAGTCAGGACGCTGCCTGCAAGCAGCTTTTCACCAAAGCACACCAACGAAAATGTAGACAGTTATTTATGACATGTTGCCCAAGATGAAGGTAACTTGAACAATAAGAATTAGCAAAAATCTACTGACATGCATGTATACGCGTGCGTACGTATACAATACAAAGAAATGTTTGTTCTTTGGGATACCACTTAAGCAATCACATCTTCAGCCATCTCCTGGGTAACAGTGTGTGTACAGATACACCCCATGCACGCACACACATGCCGTACTACACACAGACGCTCGTGGAAGGGCGGGATGTGGTTGTGTCGCTCGCTGGTCCCTGTGGTGTGCCGTGTGGGATGGGTTCATTTTGTCTGCAAGGCCTTGTGCTCACCAACCCCTGGCATTTGTTCCCGCCCTTCAGCTCCTCCACTTACCTCTTCCGGCTGATGGCGGTCGTCGTCCACCATGGAGACATGCACTCTGGACACTTTGTCACCTACCGCCGGTCTCCACCTTCAGCCAAGAATCCGCTTTCCACCAGCAACCAATGGCTGTGGATTTCCGACGACACTGTCCGCAAGGCCAGCCTGCAGGAGGTCCTGTCCTCCAGCGCCTACCTGCTGTTCTACGAGCGCGTCCTATCCCGGATGCAACAGCAGGGGCAGGAGTTCAGGTCTGAGGAGTGACGTCCCCAGCCCTGAGCCAGGGCCTAGGGCACGGTCCACACTGTGCAGGACAAAAGTAAAGGCGTGCCGTGTGTGGCCACGCGCACGCTCGTGTGTGTGTGTGTGCACCCGGCCCCTCTTAGACCTTCAGCTTTCTGTGTGTTGGAAGGGCAGTGCCACGTGGGAGCCAGCCCCGAGCAGCTCCACCCGGGCACACTGAGAGTGTCCCTGGGTTAGGACAGCGTGCCTGCCTGCGTGCGTGCGTACAGCGTGTCTTTTACTCATCCGATACAGGTAAATGAAGAACCTGGATTCTGGAAGCCACCTTTTCTATATTGTAACCTGCAGGTGTCCACAGAGAAAGAGTTGCCTCTGTGTCACCCCTGGCCGTCAGCATAGATCCCGTATTTTTAATAAGTAGACCCATACAAATTGTTGACAAGAAATAGCAAAATTATTAAAGGCAACCATTTAGAAGAAAAAGTGCCTTCCACTTTCGATTGCTTCTGCAGCCTGTCCCTTGTGAGTAGACATGTCCTCTAGGCACCCATGTGCCTCAAGAGGTGTCTGGGGCACCCCGCCCCAGCCTCCCCCTCCCCCCAGCTTTTCCATGCTGCAGCTGCATTCATAGCTGGGACTCATCTGCAGATTGGCCCCCGGAGCCAGCGGGGCATTGTTCACTGTGTTGGCAGTTCATTGGGAGATGCTTATGTGCTGGCTTTTTCCCCTTCATACACTGGGCTGGGAGACTGGATGGTAATTTATTATAAAACTTATGTTAGCCAGCCTCACGCAGTGTCTCAGCGTCTGTGTAACACCTACAACTACACGTGGCAAAATTAAGCAGCAGTAGTTAAATCTTCAGCCATGGCCCTTGTGGAGCTCTGAGGCTCTAGAAAAGGAGCCGGGGCAGCTGGAGAGCTGATTGAGAAGGAAGGGTGCTGTCAGGCCTCAGTCTCTCTCTGGACCTGTTTCCTCATCTGTAAAGCAAAGGGTGTTTTAAAGGCCCATAAAATGTCAGTTGACCCCTAGTGCTGCCATTTGGTTCTGGGTCCTTATTCTAAATGCATCCCTCAGTTCCAGTGTCCTGACACAGAGAGAGTATATGGAGCTGCTTCTTCCCTTTTCAGACAAGCCTCAGGAATGCAGCCCGGGGAAGAAGGAACGTTGATACAGTAGTACCTACGTCTTAGACGGGTCATTTTATAAAGGTACCCGGTTCAGGCAGACTCTCCAGAGCTGTGGAACCAGGCCACCCGCAGGCCCCAAGGCCCCACTGAGCTGGCCGGCACTTCCACACGAGCCTTGGCATATCAGCTCAAAGCGCAGGCAGGCCAGGGCATCCTGCAGGCCCATGGGCAGCCTGAGGACTTGATGGCACTCTGCCATGACAGGTCACCGTGAAGGCTTACCGGGCCTGGACATGTGTGAGAGCAGGTTGGACCGCCTGATGTGTCCACAGCCGGCCCTGCACACCTGGGCTTTGATGTGGGAGTGAACACACCTGTGTCACGTGACACTGAGTGGCCTCAGGTGGCCCTGCAAAGTGTAACTGAGCGTGAGGGCTATCCCATCCCTGCTCCTCAGGCCTGGGGGCCGGGGGGGGGTAGTGTGGGGGCACAAGCCTGGGCTGTCGGCCGGGAGCAGGCCTTCCCTCAGAGGCCGGCTGAGGGCCGGCATTGTAAATGTGAGTGATAATCTGCCTGAAAGCTAACTTCCTCATTTTTGTAAATTAGTAGGCATTAGCCACCAAATAATCTGTTTTCTAATTTTTATTCATAAAGTACATAGTTACTTCTTTCTGGAAAAAACCTAAGTTGAGCTAGTAGTTTGTGCCATGGTGACTGCTGATTTATGTATTTGCTAAAGGTACTTTTGTATCTGCTGTGTATTATAGCAATAAAAAAAAATCATTTTGTTAGGGGAAAAAGAAGCCAACTGCCATTCTTTCATAATTTGTGGGTTTGATTTAAACACCATCTTTCAGCACTGCACATTGTTGTATAACAGAACAAGTCCTAAAATGTCATCAAGCTGGGAGCTGGCAGCTCACGCCTGTAATCCTAGATACTCAGGAGGCTGAGTTCTGAGGATCATGGTTCCAAAGCAGCCAGGGCAGAAGAGTGTGAGACTGTTATCTCCAATTAACCAAATGGAAGTGGAGCTGTGGCTCCAGATGGTAGAGGGCTAGCCTTGAGCACAAAAGTTCAGGGACAGCACCCAGGCTCTGAGTTCAAGCCCCAGGACTGGCCCAAAAAAAATAAAAGTCACCAAGCTGCCTCTGTGCTTCAGGCTCACTCAGAATAGACAGAGAAGGAGGAGACAGTCATGCTAACTGTTACAAACATCTCTCATTTCTTAGGCAGAATTTTACGAAATGTCAAGTTGACCCGTGGAGCCAGAACCTTCTTGCGGACGGGGAGACTGTGGTACCAGTGAGTGTTGGTCGGGTGGTTCATCATGAGCAAGCTCCCGTGGGCCAGCTGCAGCCTGACTGTGTCCCCCAGCCGGCCACCAGGCTTCCCTCGGGAGGCCTTGTGCCGGAAGAAGAAATCCCGGCAGGCACCGAAGGACACGGAGGCAATGGGGGTCCTGGGGGCCAGTTCCCTCTCATCGTCTCGGTGCTCTCCAATGTGATCACAGCCGTCTTTATACCTGTGATGGGAAACAAGGACAGCATAGAAGAAGAGCTTCTCCCCCTGCTGCAGGAAGCAGTGTGCCGAAGGCTGCCCCCGCCATGTTTCTGGCAGGGCCCTCAGGTCAGCCTCGCCTCTGACCCAGGCCCACCTGTCCTGCGCGCAGGCTCACAACCACGTCTCCTAGTCCCCAGCTCTTGCATGTAAGCCTGCCATATAAAACGATCGCTCCCTACACATAGAATAAAACCCCCATTCTCGGCCGTCTGGCCCTGCCTATCTCCAAGTACGCTCTGTACCCCACTCCTCCCTCTCTCTTTTCAGCCACACCCCAGAGACCCCTGTTCTCCAGATGCCTGTGGGCTTTGGGGTCTCCACTTAGTTCCCAGGTCAAAGGTCACAGCCTCAGGGAACGTCCTGTAGAGCGACCTTGTCTCAGCCTAGGCTTTGTAGCCAGGGAGATGCCAGGAGATGCCGGGCAGTGACCTGTGTGGAGGCGGGTGCTCCTGGCATCTACTGGGTGGAAGCCGAGCATGTGTCCCAAGCCCTACGAGGCACACGTTTCCCTTCTACAGCTCCAACTGTCACAAGTGCTTCTACTGAGCCACCTCACCCTAGCCCAGACCCCTTCCAGGAACCGCTGTCCAAACAACTTGAACCAAGTATGACAGGACCACAAACTTCCCTTTGGAGAAGACACATAGAGAAAAAACACAGGCCACGCGTCAGGGCAAGGGGTCACCTGTTGACGAGCACGAAGTTGAAGGTCTGTCCTGTCACGTCAGAGACTCGATCCCGGATGCGTTCCAGAACTGGAAGCCAGGGCTTTGGAGACAGCGTAAGGCCTGAAAACGTGTAGGTCAGCCCAGCGTCACCATAGGTCGCCTGCTTCCTCGGCACATCATGCCATTTCCCAAACACCTGCACCCTTGCCAGCGCACCTGTGCAGATGGAACATGGCAGTTCACTCATCCCATAAAGCCCTTGAGATGCAGACGAGAGTGTGACACGCTGGCTCCCCAGGGTGTACACTGCCTGCTGTTGACCCCATCTCAAGCATCACTGTGACTTGCCCCAAATTTTCATGGGAGCTTAGTGAATCTTGCTGAGTGTGGTAGTGCATGCCTATAACCCCAGCTTGAGGAAGCAAGAGTTGGACTCTTGCCTGGGCTACAAAGACTCAGTCTCAAAAAGAAAAATGTGGGCTGGGACTGTGGCTTAGCAGTAGAGTGCTTGCCTTGCATACATGAAGCCCTGGGTTCAAGTCTTCAGTACCACATAAACAGAAAAGGCCAGAAGTAGCGATGTGGCTCAAGTGATAGAGTGCTAGCCTTGAGCACAGAGAGGCTCTGAGTTCAGGACCAGCCGAAAAAAAAAAGAAGTGACTCTTGCCCTATACTTAAGAGAAACATGGGTCACTGTTTCCTGAACACTCTTCCTGAACACTTTTCGAGGAAGGTTTCGTTTTGTCACCTGTGAGGTTACACAGCCCAGGCTGGGCGAGCAGGCTCTCAATGTGTGGTCCTGGGGCCCACAGCATCCGTGTCACTTGGAAACTAGAAACTAGGCTGTGGGAGTGGACCTGCATTCCAGCTCTGCCGGAGCAACAAGGTAACAAGGTCTCTCCCCCTTCCCCCGCCCCCCCCCCCCCCCCCCCCAGGCAGCATTGAGAACCACTCAGCGTTCAGATAAAGGAGTTACTGCTTGTATAGCATCGTCCTGCTCTAGGGCTTCTAGCCCTCACCTGCACCTGACAATCCCATGAAAACTTGTTTTATGCCTGGATGCACATGTGCATCAGGCAAGTGTTCCACCACTGAGTCACATGCCCAGACCTAGATTTTTCTTTTTTAATATTGAAATCCAGATGTGCACCTAACGATTCTGATTCCATTGGCCTTACACGGAACCCAGCCTGTTTTAACTTTCCTCAGTGACTTAGCAGCAACCAGGCAGATTTCCCCTGGTCTTCTATTGTCTACCAGTAGACAGACAATCCTGCTTTTCTTCTGTTCCCTTCCATCCCCCATTTATAGCCCAAGCCCTTCACCAAATCCATCAGGAATTCATAAATCCTCTGAGTTCAGATTTTCCAAACATAAGATCAACACAGCCTTCCCCTTACCAGTAAAATACTCCACGTCTTGCTCCAACTCGCGGAAAATCTTGTCCGCCTCTGCTTTGCCAAACAGGATGGTGTAATCACAGTTCAGACCCTCCCCACGAATCTGCCTCCAGCTCAGGCCTGCCTGGTGGCTGGTGTCCCCCGGGGGCTCTCTCCTGGGCCTCTTCTCTGCCATTCCTCCATCTTCTCCTGCCTCTACTCTGGTGGGCTTTTGCTTGCCTGTTTTTCCCAAAAGGACCCCCGGGGCTGGCTTCTGTAGGAATCTGTCCATCTCGATCCCTCCACAGGAAAGGCCGGGAGGTCCGTGGTGAGGCAGGGACCAAGTGCCTTCGTGCCCCAGCTCCGTCCCCAGTGGATCACTGCGACCATCATGTGGAGGAGGTGCCCATTTCACAGAGGCAACAGCCAGGGCCTAGGAAGGAAGCAGAGCTTTAGGTTCCCGGCATCTCCCACGCCTGGCTCTCACGATCTGCTGGCCCTTCAAGGCGCCAGAACTTAAAATGGCAAGACCTGCCTTTCTAACCCCAGAATCTGCAACACCACAGCCAAGTATGGAAACCCATCCAAACTAAACCAGGATGCCCCTGGGGGCGGGGGAGGTGCCCAAAGTCACCCCTAGAAGAGTGACTGTCCATCCCCTCTCTCCCCCCCCCCCCCCCGCCCCGCCCCGCAGGACCGAGGGAGTTCAGGGTCCGGGCATCGGCCCCGCAAATCCCCGAGCTGCTGCAGGAAAATCACCCGGCCCGGAGCTCCGCCCGCCAGTGGGTGGATTTCCGGCCGGCTGGGAAGCGCGGGTCCCTGGGTGGTCCCCAGCGCCGCCTGCAGGCCTGCCCGGGCATCGCAGGGCCCTGCTGTGGTCCTGCCTAGCGTCACGCATGCGCGGTGAAGCCCTAGAGGCTGCTCAATGCTCTTCAAAGAGATTTTGGGCTTAAGAGTGAGGACAGGGCGTAAGGACAACAGCATGTGGTCTCAAAGCGTCCTGTTGCCGGTGGGAGATCCATAAATGAGACCATCTGGCTCTCATTTCTTCCCCCCTCCACCCCAGTCTGGGAGAACCGCGATCTCTCCTCTGTCCCTATGGTTTGCTCCAAAATTTCAAATGAATGGGATTGTGTGTGTGTGTGTGTGTGTGTGTGTATACCTTTTCACGTCAGCCTTCTCCCAGTTACTATAAAATGTGTCTATATCTTGGGGTGGGAGGCTCTAGCCGAGTTCCATTACCCGGTTTATGTGACAGAGGAGACTCACAGGAACTGCCATCCAGCCAGATCTGATAAGCCTGAAACCAATTGCCTCAAGCACTCAGGGACAAGTGTCTACCAGAATCTTTCCGAGTCACCAGCAACTCCCTTACGATCCGGCACTTGCCTTAGGCAAGGCCTCTTGGAACTCTCTCCCCCAACCCCTGCTCTAACTTTTTCCTAGCCATTTTGTATCCTCTCTATTAAGTATTATGTGTGGGCCTGGGAAGGTGGCTCAGTGGTAGAGTGCTTGCCTTGCATGCATGAGGCCCTGGGTTCGATTCCTCAGTACCACATAAGCAGAAAAAAAAAGTATTATGTGTGATCTGAGAATTAATATTAGTGGGATAAAAGAACATACCAAGGCCAGGCACTAGTGGCTCATGCCTGTCATCCAGCTACTCAGGAGGCTGAGATATGAGGATCACAGTTCAAAGCCAGCCCAGGCAGATAAGTCCCTAAGACTCTTATCCTGAATTAATCACCAAAAAACCAGAAGTGGAGCTGTGGCTCAAAGTGGTAAAGCACTAGCCTTGGGCAAAAACTTGACCTTAGTAATACTTGGAAATTAAGCTAACAAAATGGACATACTTGTGAATTTGTTATTCACTAAATTCTAAAATTATGGAAGGACACAAGGGTGTCAGTCTAGGTATCCAACAGTTGCTCTCACCACACAGGATAAATGTAAGCAAACTTCATATACACACCTAACTATAAGGGTACTGTTCAACCACCAGCTGTTTTCCTTCCTACCCATTCCCTCCTTGTACACATCAGCAGGATAAAATTCCTGCCCTTGCCCTGGCTACATTTTGGAGATGGTGACAGAAATGAACAAGAGTAAATATGACATTATGGTTAACAGGGAAGCTATAAAGAGAGTGAGAGTTTGGAAGGTGGGGTAGACCTTTCTTAAAAAGTACTGAGTAATGCCGTAGCTTTCTAGACAGAGGACTGTGTGTGTGTGTGTGTGTAAGGCCTCAGGGAGACCTGCAAGGAACCAGATTAAGTATCAGGATTCACTTGGCATTGGAAGCAGTTTGGAAGTGATGGGAAGCTGGAAGTAAGATGTAATTTATGTTTCAAAAAGAATCCCTGGATAGGAAAGAGAACAGCTAAGGGATTGCAGGCAGGCTATGGGAACTGCTGCTGTGGAATTCAAGATTTGCTATAAGAAAGAGAAGAATCCCAGATGTGTACACTGGAGTCAAGGTGTGAGAAAAAAGCAGTCTTTTCTGTCAAACCAAAGTGCCTTCATCTTGTATATTGTTATTTTCTGAACTTCATTTTGCTTTTTTTCCCCTTTTAACTCAATTATAACTATTATCTGTCCTGTTTATGACCAGCTAGCCAAGTTAGGGAGGTGAATTTTTATCAAAAGAGTAAAAAAAATAAAACCAACTACCAGGTGTGCTGCTTGTTAGGAAGATACATCTTTATCAACAGAGTTAAAAGGAATTAAGTCCCCCTTTGGAGTGGGAGTTTTCCACTGACCTCATCAACCTCCTCCAACTGTACTGGTCAGCCATCATCAGCCCCGCCCCCAGCCAGCTGTGTGTGTGTGTGTGTGTGTGTGTGTGTGTAGTAAACTTTTGATAAGAATTAAAGAATAGCCCCCTTTCTAGCCTTGGTAATCAATCATACTTAGAATGTGAGCCTAACTTCAAGCCGGGCGCTGGTGGCTCACGCCTGTAATCCTAGCTACTCAGGAGGCTGAGATCTGAGGATCGCGGTTCAAAGCCAGCCCCAGCAAGAGAGACCGTGAGACTCCTATCTCCAATAAACCACCAGAAAACCGGAAGTGGTGCTGTAGCTTAAGTGGTAGAGCGCTCGCCTTGAGCTGAAGAGCTGAGGGGCAGTGCCCAGGCCCAGAGTTCAAGCTCCACGACCAACCAAAAAAAAAAAAAAAAAAGAATGTGAGCCTAACTCCTTGATAAGGAGGAGGAGTTAGGATCCATTACGACCATCCCAGAGGTCCACACTCCCAAAGTTCTATGCAGAGGGAAGGAGGGAGGCAGGCACAGGAGAAAGATTATAAGGTTTATTAGTGGGGTCATATTTCCCATATCTTCATCCAGGTGAGTAGCTCTGGGGGTAGTGGCCTGGGCAGGTAGGTCTGGGTGGGCAGGCAAAGAGTTGCCAGCTATAAGAAGGGAACTCTAGGGCAGGAAGGGGCTCAGGTCTGGGTGGAGCTGAGGCCCAAAGGTGGGAATAAAGCTAACCAGAGGGGCAGTTTGAACTGGGATAAAAGCCTAGCAAAAGCTAGGTGCTGGTGGCTCGCGTCTGTAATCCTAGCTATTCTGGAGGCTGAGATGTGAGACTCGCGGTTCCAAGCCAGCCCGGGCAGAAAAATCTATGACACTCAACTCCCATAAATTAATCAGAAAAAGCCCGAAGTCAATCTGTGGCTGAAGTGACGCTAGCCTTGGGCACAAAGGAGGCTCAGGGACAGCGCCCAGGCCCAGAGTTCAAGCCCCAGGACTGGCAAACAAAGCAAAAACTAGCCAACTGCTCTACCTAGCTCTGGGTAGAGGAACCGTATTGCACTTTGTGTGTGTGCAAAAGTAAGCTGCCTTGATGAAATCTCTTATCTCTGTCCATTCACTCCAGATTTGGGAGAGTAGTTGAGTTTCTAACCCAGGGGTCAGGCAGCGCAGTTTCCTGGATAAATAAAACCTTGTGCAAAATGTTTTCCCAGCTCAAAGTCTTCACCCTCAGTAGACTGGGTGGTGGAAAGTGGATTAGTAACTATTATCAGGCTCACTTCACCCCTAGGCACCCCAGGTTTCTTTTTTTACACTGCTGAGGGGTGGAGTCAAAGGGACAACACAACGGAGGAATCCCCCTCAGGCCTCCCAGGTCCCACCTTCCCCGGGGGCGAGGCGTCCATCCCCCTCCGGCACATGCGCACTGGGTCCCCCGGCCCCTAACCACTACCACCACCCCCGCCTCCACCCCGCTCGGAGCATGCGCGGGCCGCTTGGCGCCAAACGCAGACCCGCCCGCCGCCGAGCGCGCCAGCCTCGGGTCCCAAGGCACCGCGCGTCCGCTCCCTCTCCGACTCCGGGATGATCGGCCAGAAGACCCTCTACTCCTTCTTCTCCCCGAACCCCTCCCGGAAGCGACCTGCCTGCAGCCCCGAGCCGGCCGCCCCGGGGACCGGCGTGGCGGCCGCAGCTGAGGAGAGCGGCGAGGAGGCGGTGAGACCTAGCGAGGGACCTTGTCGGGGAGCTGGGGACGAGGGACAGGAAAGGGGAAGAAAATGGGGAGTCTTGCCTGTCCGAGGGGGCGTGAGGCGCACCGCTGACTCGCTCCACCGGAGCCTTGCGCTCCGCACAGCTTCCACGTGTTCAAAACAGCCGCCGGCGTCCCTCACGGGCCGCCATGCTGGGAGCCCGGCCAATGGAGTCGAGCCTGGGTGGCCGCGGGAACCAATCAGCGCTGAGCGGCTCCGCCCTGCGGAGCCCGCCGTCCAATTACAGGAGCGAGGGGGCCGGACCGGAAGGGTTTTGCCGCGAAAAGGCCACGTGGGGCGCGTGAGGCGGGTCTCGGAGAACAGGGCGCCCGGGCCCGGGGTCCTCCTCGCGGGCGGCTTTCGTGGGGGTGTCGCGGGCTGGCTCCCGGCTCCTCTGCGTTTTAAGTTTCGGTTGTCTGGCTTGGCTCCTTCCTGCCCCACCAATGGGCGTCTTTTGCCATCCACCTTTGGGTTTGGGCCGGAAGCTAGGGCCGGTGCGGTTCGTGACCCGCCTTTGTGGGGACCCCTTCCAGGCCAGCCCTGCCAAGAAGATCCGAGCCGGGCAGGATGAGCCGGGCACGCCGCCCTCTTCGCCCCTGAGTCCCGAGCAGCTGGGCCGCATCCAGAGGAACAAAGCCGCAGCCCTGCTCCGACTCGCGGCCCGCAACGTGCCGGTGGGCTTCGGGGAGAGCTGGAAGCAGCATCTCAGCGGGGAGTTCGGGAAACCCTACTTCATAAAGGTGAAGGAAGGTCACGTTTCAGAGCCGTACCCCTTGGGGCGGCAGGCCTTGTCTTGTTTAGGAGGCTAAGTTTCCCAATAGACTGTACATTTCACGGGCTTATCTTCTCCAATAGTCTTTTCACGACAGAGGGCTGCAAATAACGCCTTGGTGTTTTGAATCCGGAACACTTATTGGTTAGAGTTGTTAGACCCTGTAAGATAATAACATTGTTGAAGCCATTTAGTTTGCTCTCCAGGAGGCTGGTGTAGTAAAATCGTCACAGACTAAGCTAGGCTTGACTCTTTCGAGAAGGGGAGGAGAAGGAACTGGTTGGATCATCAAGAACTCCAGGCAGACAAATCCACTTAGATGTAGCCCTGGATCCAGCCCGGAGGAAAGAAATGGGCAGGTTAAGGATTGGGGGCTGGGCTTGCAGGGCGGGCAGATGATTTTTGTTGTTGCTGATTTTTAAATGGGTTTGGATTTAAAACATGACAGGGAGCTACTTGAGGCTTTTTTACTGAGTTCTTCCCCCTTCCCCCCCCCCCCCCCCCACTGATTTTAATCTTATTTTTAAATTAGCTAATGGGATTTGTTGCAGAAGAAAGAAAACATTACACTGTTTATCCTCCCCCACACCAAGTCTTCACATGGACCCAGATGTGTGACATAAGAGATGTAAGTATCATGGGTACAATTTATTAGAGGAGGGGATTAGTTCTAAGCACTGGAGTTAAACTGCAATTAGTAATTCAAGATAAATAACACAAATCCTGATGTTCCACTGACTATATGTATGTGTATGTATGTATGTATTGTATTCTTTGTAACTTCCTGAAGTGCTGTGTTTGTAGCAAGTAAGAAAAGACCTTTCCTATAGTATTAAGTATATATATATATATATATATATATATATATATATATATACACATAGACGCTTTTATTGTATATTACCCCATATTATTTCAACGATCATTGGTCTTTTTTATTTTTGCCACAGATTATGGATCTGGGGAAGTGAGGGTGTGTATTCAGAGATGCACATATAATAAGTATTCTGGATAACAGGCAAAAAGAACAAGGACAGTGTAGCTCAGTGATGGAATTCCCCTCCCCCTCCCCCAAGCTCTTGTATTTAATTTACCTAGCACCAACAAAACAAAACTAGGCTGTCCAGTGGTAAAATCAGTATGCAGTAGTTTTTGTGTCATGGAAAACCATTAGGAATTGCCTAAGCTCTTCATTTAATAGTTTCACCATCCTTTCACATTGCCCCCAGCTGCCTGATTGCTAAATTAACTGGCAGAAGAAAGAAAATGAGATCAGGAGATCCTCCTTTCACAGGATAATACATTCAGACCCTACCCAGTTAAGAAAAAGACTTCAATCTGTATAATTTGACAGAGAGAGACTACCTTTCTGGTGTGGGCATTTTGTAAATAGACTCTTCAAAAGTCCTGTGGTTTATATGGAGTAAGTTGTGTGGCCATCTGGCTTCAAAATTATCCTTTCTTTCCCTTCTCTTAGTTCTTAAATGTGCTTTCATTTTTTTACTTGATACCTAGTAATGGTACATATTTGTGGGGTATAGTGTGACATTTTGATGCCTGTGTACAAGGGGTATTATCTGATCAATGAAAGTGGTATATGAGCTGGGTGCCGATGGCTTGTGCATGTAATCCTAGTTCTCAGGAGGCTGAGATCTGAGGATCGCAGTTCAAAGCCAGCCTAGGCCAGAAACTGTGAGATTCTTTTTTTGGGGGGGGGGTCTGGTCGTGGGGCCTGAACTCTGGGCCTGGGCGCTGTCCCTCAACTCTTCAGCTCAAGGCTAGTACTCTACCACTTGAGCCACAGTACCACTTCCAGCTTTTTTTCTTTTTGCTTATGTGGTGCTGTGGAGTCGAATCCAGGGCCTCAGGCATGCAAGGCAAGCACTCTACCACTGAGCCACCTTCCCAGCCCCTCTGTGAGATTCTTATCTTCAGTTAACCACTAGAAAACTGGAAGTGGGGCTGTGGCTCAAAGTGGTAGATCACTAGACAAGCAAACAAGCTCAGGGACAGCACTGGGCCCTGAGTTCAAGCCCCACGACAGCCCCTCCTCCCCAAAATAAAGAAACTGGTATGTCCATCACATGTTTGATGTGCGTCATTGCTTATCACTGGGAACATTCATATCTTCAGTTCCATCTGTTGGTTACCTATGCGGTTTATCTGCCATAGTCACACTGCTGTGCTATAGAATGTTATTACTCTTAGCCAACCACACCTGTAGCTGTTAGCCATCTTCTCTAGCTGCTCTTCCCCCATCCCCAGGCTCCTAGAACTACTGTTCTCTACTTGTCTGAGAGTAATTATTTTTATACATGCTCTAATTTTATTTGATTCTAGCTCTTGACTCTTGGCCTGCCTTTGGGTAGGTGCTGATTGCCAACCCAATCACTCCAGTCTCCTGTTGGAAGGCAGCCAGGCTTCACTTGCATGAACTGTGAAAGTTGAGTTCGAAAGCCCTATCCTCAATAAATAGGGCGGTAGCCTACCTCCCAACCTGGCCTCTGTGTCACCCCCTGGTTTCTGCTTTTGAACCTACTTGGAGCCATTTGTGACACCATGAAACCTGTTGCCTACCACCTGTGTGTTCATTTGAGGTGGTTTCTCTTTGCAGGGCTAATTGCTCTAAATCAAGTAGATCTAAAGCAGGTGAATAGAGGATCATGCCTCATGATTTCAGAAGTTTTGGTTTTCATTTTAAAGAAACAATGTGGAATATAGCTTCTTGTTTAAAGTTTAAAAAGCAACAACAACAACAAAAAAGGTCTTCTGGGCTGGGAAGGTGGCTCAGTGGTAGAGTGCTTGCCTTGCATGCCCGAGGCCCTGGGTTCGATTCCTCAGCACCACATAAGCAAAAGGAAAAAAGCCGGAAGTGGCGCTGTGGCTCAAGTGGTAGAGCGCTAGCCTTGAGCTGAAGAGCTGAGGGACAGCGCCCAGGCCCAGAGTTCAGGCCCCACGACCGGACCCAAAAAAAGAAAAAACAACAAGAAAAAACCGGTCTTCAGTACTAGGTTTCTCTTTGTTTATCAATGATCAATATAAACCAAAAAGAGGTATGGATCTGGGAGCAGTGGCTTCTGTCTGTAATCCTAACTCCTTGGAGGTGGAGATCATTATTTCAGCTCAATGCTAGCCTGAGGAAAACGTTTACAAGACCCCAGATCAGCCAGTAATCTGGGAGTCGCAGCAGGTGCCTGTCATTCTGGCTGTAGAGGAAGCATATATAGGAAGATTGTGGTCCAGACATAACTGAGACCCTAACTGAAATATAAAAAGCACCAATATCTGCTTCTCTAGGGATCTGATGGGAGAGCAGGGTGGCTTTGTGGATGAGCGTTAGTGCTAAGCCAGAGAGGCTCAGGATCGGTCTTCATCAGGGATCAGAACCCCAGAAGTGGACAGCTGCCCTACAGGGCCTGTAACCATAGAGAAGATGCTGCCAACTAGGCTCCAGGTGTGGAAACAGCTTTCTAGTCCTCAAGAATGCTTGCATCTAGATTGAAAAGGTACAGATGCAGAGGGTAGGAGTGGTAGCAGCTGGGGAAGGTTTAAGAAGGCCTAAAGCAGGGAAGATTAGGCAGGCACAGCAGGGCTGCATTTCAACATCTTAGGTGGGCACTGTTGCTGCTTCTTGCCGCCTACCCCACAGCTCTGGGACCTGACCTCATTGTCCTGGTTTCAGCCGATCCAGGTTACAGGTCAGCAGCTATGTCTGCTCCTGTTGGTGAATTTGAATTGCTTTGACTCATTGAAAGTTACAGGGGATGGATCTGCGAAGGTTCAAAATACATTGACTGATGGGGCTGGGAAGGTGGCTCAGTGGTAGAGCGCTTGCCTTGCATGCATGAGGCCCTGGGTTCGATTCCTCAGCACCACATAAGCAAAAAGAAAAAAGCCGGAAGTGGCGCTGTGGCTCAAGTGGTAGAGCGCTAGCCTTGAGCTGAAGAGCTGAGGGACAGCACCCAGGACCAGAGTTCGGGCCCCACAACTGGACCCAAAAAAAAAAAAATACATTGACTGAAGCTGCTCTGTTGTGAATTTGTATCACACTCAGCTCCTGAGTGTAAGGATCTGAGCTAGATCCCTGCAATGGCTTCCTGAAATGGGACACCAGCCAGCTGCCCGGGAGTGGGGCTGAGCGCCAAACTGATTTAGCAGATGCCCATGCGGTGGGACACACAAAGGCAGGGTGGTGGGTTGGGCCAATAATAGGCTTCCCTTCTCACTGTCTTGTCCCTCCCCATATCACTGAGCCAGGTGACGCCTCAACGTGGTTAATCCCTTGTTGCCTCATGTTCACAGGTGAAGGTTGTCATCCTGGGACAGGATCCCTATCACGGACCCAACCAAGCTCACGGGCTCTGCTTTAGTGTCCAAAGGCCAGTCCCTCCTCCACCCAGGTAGAGTTGCTTTACCATTCCTGGCCAGTGGTTGCTGCTTGCAGATGTGAACAGAGTGAATGACTGGTGACCCTGCTTGGGGAAGCTTCCTTCCCTAGGCTCTGAAGCTGGGGTTCTCAGCCTGCCACTGTGGATAGTAGTCACTTAGGACTATTTCACTGTGTGGAACTGGGGCTGGCACTATAGGAAGTCTGGAGGACTCGGGAAGAACCACTGCTCTGAGGGATTGTATGCCATACACACAGAGGACAGATAAAAAGCTAAGCATCGAGGGAGAGGTTGGTCAGTGTCCAGAGGCCTTGTTGAGTGCTAGCCTGTCCCTGAGTCCCAGCAAGGTGTTGGGCAGGTTACCCATCTGTGCTGGGTGTTTATCACAGAGCTGAGATCTGGGTGGCCCTTCCTTCTAAGGACCGGCTTTACCTGTCCTTTTCCCACACTTATCTTCTATAGTATCATCAGACTTGAACAAGTAGGCAGTAGATTGTTTCATGTGTTCTCTTGGTTCGTTTCTAGTTTGGAAAACATTTATAAAGAGTTGTCTACAGACATAGATGGTTTTGTGCATCCGGGCCATGGAGATTTATCTGGATGGGCCAAACAAGGTAAGCCAGCCCTGCTGGGTATATTCTGACCCGACACCAGCCATCTTGTCTGCTGCTCATTAACATTTTTTTTAAAGCTACCGTGAATTGCTAGGTAGCATTAAGAAAATGGCTGAGTAGAGAACATATCTGTGTACATGTATGTTAACAATACATGCCTTTCATCTTGCAGCCCAGGCTGGCCAGGAACTCACTGTAGCCTGGGCCAACCTGGACCTTTTTTTTTTTTAACATTTTAACAAGCAGGAAAAGAGGAGTGTTATTCTTGGCTTCTTGTAGTGATTTTTGTTTCAGTGAAATACTAGGGTATATTCTTTAATGTCCTATGGTTGTTTAATATCACTTGTGATAGTCTTAGATGGTTCTGTTGATATAACCCATGTGTACTGTTGCAAGATGCCGAGGGCAGAGATGATAATCAGGTGCCCTCGAGTGCCCAGAGTTGATCCCGTCACAGTACCACCTTTTCTGTGTCCTGATTTCATGTAGCTCTTGATCCATGGGTTTCATCATCCTGTGTCTGATCCCTGCTGTGGGGGCCGGCACTGCGGCGTGCACCTCCTCACCTGCCTGCGGCCTGTGTTTACAGGTGTGCTTCTACTCAACGCTGTCCTCACCGTCCGGGCCCATCAAGCCAACTCCCACAAGGAGAGAGGTTGGGAGCAATTCACTGATGCGGTTGTGTCCTGGCTCAATCAGAACCTGAGCGGGCTTGTCTTCTTGCTTTGGGGCTCTTATGCTCAGAAGAAAGGCAGTGCCATCGACAGGGTAGGCTGGTTTTTGTCCCTGGAGACTCCCCTCCCCCTGCTGCGAGCCCCATGGGAATACATGTTAGTTACCAAAGCGCTTAGAGTCTTGGAGCCAAATTCTGTTACAGGAATGACTGGCTGTGTGTGAGGAAGGAACTGGCCAGCCTGAGGCTTAGTGGCACAGGCAGAACATGCCATAGGCAGAGGCGCAAAGGTCCCCAAGTGCCATTCTGGCTCCGTGCAGATGAGGCAAGGCTCCAAGGGGGTAGTCACTGAGCCTGAGCTGGGATTGTGAGCGCAGTGTGAGCATGCCACAAGCACTGCCTGCCCTGTCACCTGTGCACCTACCTGCTCGCTGAGAGGAGACCTTGATATCCTCCTGAAATCCTCTCGTCCCTTCCCCTAAGTCCACTCATCTGAGTCCAGTCAACTCTGCCCCTGTAAGTGTCCCATTCCTGCCTGACACAGTCACCTCTGCTCACACTCCCAAGCCAGCCGCCAGCATTTCTCTGCAGGGCAAGCAGGCAGGTTAGCAATGGCGGCAGGTGTCTGCAGAGGAAGGAGGGAGAGAGGACTTGCTGACTTGGGAAGGGTGGGCAGGGGGAATTATGGGTAAATGCTTCCTCTGTAAGTGAGGTTATAGGCTTACCCGGGTAACCCGGGGCATCTGAGGCCTTCAGTGAGACAGGTCCACCCCTAGTGTCATGTGAACTTGGTTGTGCCTAGTCTCCCTTTGTGCAAACATTTCTGGGGTGGGTGGATAAGCTTACCCGAATTTGTTTTGGATCTCTCCCTCAGGGTTCTGGGGCTGGAGCTCAGTCAGCTCAGTGGGTCCACACCCGATGGTGGTAGCATTCTAACCCAGTAATAGAAGTCTACAGACTCAGTGGTAGAGCGCTTGCCTTGCATGCTCGAGGCCCTGGGTTCGATTCCTCAGCACCACATAAGCAAAAAGAAAAAAGCCGGAAGTGGCGGAAGTGGCGCTGTGGCTCAAGTGGTAGAGCGCTAGCCTTGAGCTGAAGAGCCGAGGGACAGCGCCCAGGCCCTGAGTTCAGGCTCCATGACCGGACCCCAAAAAAAAAAAAAAAAAGTCTACAGACTTCTCTCGTATTTTTTTCTGTAATTTTTTGATATGTTGAAACAATATTCAGCTTAGGCTAGCCTGCAACCTACTATGTAGCCTTGAGAGGTAGTCTTGAGGGCTGGGATTACAGATACACTATCGTACCCAATTCTCTTTTCTCTTTAGTGAAGTAGACAGCCTAGGCACTGACCCTGAACTCAGCACCACTTCCAGTTTTCTGGTGGTTAATGGTAGTAGATAAGAGTCACAGACTTTCCTGCCTGGGCTGGCTTTGAACAGTGATCCTCAGATCTCAGCCTTTTTGAGTAGCTATGATTACAGGTGTAAGCCACCAGCACCCAGCTAGCTTCACTTTCTGATACATGTATGTGTTCACAAACAAAGAACAGTCGAGTGTACAAATCTGATTAAATAGCTGCTTTGTCTACAGAGGTTGTATGAGGGAACACAGTACTGGGTTCTTTTAGAAAAGGAACGGCAGGTGAACACATGAGAACAGTTGCTATTTAAGTAGGTAAGAAATGTGCATGAAAGTGGTTTCCTGTCTCTGCCCCAGGCAGGTTTAAGGCCAGCTTCACTGTTACTCAGAACATAGGTAATCATGATTAGTAGGCGCGTCCTTGTGTAAGGTAAGAGGCTTGCACATGCGGATCAGGCTACAGGTGTCTGGAGAAGCACATCACACTCCACATCCTCCTTCCTGATACCTCTCTCACTGCTCAGTGAGAAAACACCACCCTGTGCACACCTGTCCAACCAGAAATCTGGTACCTGCCATGCACAGTACCCACCTGTTTTCCTGCACGTGGCAGTCCTTCATACTTTCCTGCATGCTTCTGTCTGTCTCTGCTTCTCAGATGCCTTGCACCCTGATGCCCTTTTGCCTTGCATCAGCTCTGATCTGCTTGTGCTGGGTGTGCTCCAATGCCTTCTCAAGATCTGGGCTTACTTAGGCTGCCCAGCTGCTTTGGCGATGGTCTCCAGCCAGCTTCGTGGCCCTTACTCTTTGGTTTCTCCTCGGAGCTATAGGCTGGCTGAACCCCCAGTATCTTCCATGGTGCCCCACTCCCTGCTCATCTTTGCCCAGCCTAGGGTCTCTTTTCTTCCCAGCTGTGCTGCTTGCCAGTGTTGTGAAGTTGGTGGCCCTTCCCATAATCCAGTGTCAGTACTCCTCATCTACTCCTGCTCTGAAATCAGAACTAGGCACTGTCATGGACTGCAGAGCAGAGACCGGCACTCAAGCTGTCTGGCTCTGCTCAGGGCTCCTGACTGTGTTCCACTGTGTCTGTGCTGGGCTACTTCCTTTCCATTTTGTAGGTTTAAGTGCAAAACCCATTATTTCAGTACAGATAAGAATAGGGGTTAAAGGGACTGGGAAGGTGGCTCAGTGTAGAGCACTTGCCTTGCATGCATGAGGCCCTGAGTTCGATTCCTCAGCACCACGTAAGCAGAAAAAGCCGGAAGTGGTGCTGTGGCTCAAGTGGTAGAGCACTAGCCTTGAGCTGAAATGCTGAGGGAGGGTGCCCAGGCCCCAGGACTGGCAAAAAAAAAAAAAGAATAAGGGTGAAAGCAAAAATGGCCAGTTGTGTTCCCCACTCAGATGAACTAGAGTTGACATGTAAAAAGAAAATCGAAGCAGTTTTGGTCCTAGGGCTTGAACTCAGTCCTGATTGCTGTCCCTGAGCTTTTCTTGCTCAAGGCTAATGCTCTACTACTGCAGCCACAACTCTTCCTGTAGCTTTTTGGAGGTTAATTGGAGATCAGAGTCTCACATACTTTTCCTGCCCAGGCTGGCTTTGAACCATGATCCTCAAAGCTCAGCCTCCTGGGTAGGTAGGATTATATGTAGGTGGGAGCCACAGCACCCAGATTGTACTACCTAATACACAGGCAAGACAAAGAGGAATTGCATGGTTGTCTTTACCCAGCCCTCATCTGCCACCTTGTACTGTACTCTCTTTCAGAAGCGGCACCACATCCTGCAGACCGCTCATCCCTCCCCGCTGTCCGTGTACCGAGGGTTCTTTGGGTGTAGACATTTTTCGAAAGCCAATGAGTTGCTGAAGAAGTCTGGCAAGAAGCCCATCAACTGGAAAGAGCTGTGACCCCACGCAAAGGGGCAGTCTGACTCCAGGGGTGGTTTGGAAGAGCCCCTGTGGAAGTGTTTGTCACTTGTGGGGTGGGGTCATTGACATTCAAATAGGCTGCACAGGGCCTGCAGCCCTATCCAGCCAGAAACAGCAGTTCCTCTAACCATCCGCACCTGCGCCTCCCATCCTGGCAAGATAAGGGCCAGGCGGCTTGTCCTGAAATCCACACTCACTTGAATCCCACTTTTTTGGGGGGTGAAAGAGGAGACTTGTAGCTTTTGGGCCCAACAAGTAGTTTGCTTCTAGCTGCTTGTTTTTGACCTGCTAGATAGACTTGATAGGTTCTGGGGTGCTGGGCATTGTTTAGAAAGCTTTGAGTCTATTTCTTTGGAAGTATGGGCCAAGGTGGCAAGGGGTGGGGTGGGCAGGGTGGGGTGTCTATTCCTCCCTTGTTGGGAGTGGAGGGGAACAGGCAGGAACAGCAGATGGGTCTCTGTCCTGTTCTCTGGTAGTTCTCTGGAGTAAGTGGGGGAGTTTGGACCCAGAGAATGAAGGTTTTGTTTTAGTGTAGGGTGGGTGAATTTTCTAGGGCTGTGAAGAATCGGCGTTCCATATCAGCAGATTGCTGCACACTCTGGGTTTTGTTTTTTTTTTGGGGGGGGGGGTGTATGCTGGTGTGTGTGGGTGTGTGTTTAACTGGGGATCAAACCCAGGCCTGTATACCTCTGCGCTATATAATCCCAGCCCCAAGTGCCTTTTTTTTATGTACTGAAATAGTTTTGGAGTATATTTTTATACACTGGAGTTTTTTGTTTTAAATACAAAGTACCTGTGTAGTTGGGCAGTGTTTCTCAACTCTTGTTTAAGAGACAGTCTTTATGGGATCCTCATCTCCACCTTAGATCCTGGACAGTGGGGTTAAAGTGTTAACTCTGCGCCTGTTGTTAATAAAAGATGGTTGAAGTTTTCCTTGGTGCTGACTGCTCTTTGGCTCCTGGGAAGCCCTTGGCCCACCCTTGTACTTGGCCTATCAAGTTGCCATAGTAACCATTGTCCCCAGTCAGTGCCTCTCCTTCTTCCTCTTTCCACTCGGCCAGGCCTGGAGCACCCAACCCTAAGTGCCTGGGCAGGCTAGCTTGGAGTCTTCTGGGGTCCCTGAAAGTGTCAGCTCTTAGCCAGGAAAAGGACTTCCTTGGGAAACTTGGCACGTCCATGCTGCTTGTGTTCTGCCATACCCTGTGACTGTTTCTAGACTCTTGAGAATGGATGTGTGTGGGGTTTGGAGGTAATGGTGGCTCCTTGGCCTGCTAGTACGGAGGCTTGTAGCTGGGGAAGGAAGCAAAGCATGATGGGAGAAGGGGGATGGAGCTGTGTGCCATCCTGCAGTAAGATGGGAGACTTTACTCTTGACTGGAAACTGCTTCTTCCCTGTGCCTTTCTTCCCTTGTCTGTGAAAGGATTATGATCTTTGGGGGCTGCAGGAGGCCCAGGAAGGAGGAAGAAGTCTCCTCAAGACTCTTACCCGGGGCAGAGGTGAGGGGTAAGGGTTTTACACCCATTAAGCTCTGGGACCTTTCTCCTAGCACAGTGCTGGGCGTAGGGAGAAGCAGCTACTGTAAGAACTGAAGAAACAAGACAGTGGGATGCTTTTAAGAATATCAGAACCAAGCCTGATGATAGACCCTGAAAGGCCAGCACTGGAGGCTGAGCCAATAAGGCAAGAGTTTAGGCCAGCCTGGGCCACAGACAGAGCATCCCAAATCCAAAAGGAAGAAAATGAAGATCAGTATTGCTATGTCATATGTAAGGCATATCATGTACATTTGTATATGTATGCACATATACACACAATATATGTGTGACTTCTATCTCCAGTAAAACCACACAAAAAGTCAGAAGTGCACCTGTGCCTCAAGCAGTGGTAGAGTGCTAGCCTTGAGCAAAATAGCTCAAGGACAGTACCCAAGCTTTAAGTTCAAGCCCCAGGACCAACACATAAGTACCCAAAGAATGACTCTTGGAAATCAGTTACGTAAATGTCATCCTGCCAACTCCTGGTTGCAAAATAATTGTGTGAAAGTTCGCTATCTGGTTTTGATCTGAGTCTTGCTAGGGGCAAAGTCAGACTTGAGTTGATAGGGTTTTTTGTTGTTGGGGTTTTTTTTTGGGGGGGGGGGAGGTCCAGTTGTGGGGCCTGAACTCCGCCTGGGTGCTGTCCCTCAGCTCTTCAGCTCAAGGCTAGCGCTCTACCACTTGAGCCACAGCGCCACTTCCGGCTTTTTTCTCTTATGTGGTGCTGAGGAATCAAACCCAGGGCCTCAGGCATGCAAGGCAAGCACTCTACCACTGAACCACCTTCCCAGCCCTTTGTTGTTTTCTAAACAAGCCTTAGCTTGTTGTTAGCTGTATGATACAAAATATATCCTTTTCTACTTGGAATTCACTGCTTCACTTTGCTTCTGGGACTAAAAACTGAGAAAGGGTTTTTTTTTTTTTTGTCGGTCATGGGGCTTGAACTCTGGGCCTGGGCGTTGTCCCACAGCTCTTCAGCTCAAGGCGAGCGCTCTACCACTTGAGCTACAGCGCCACTTCTGGTTTTCTAGTGGCTTATTGGAGATAGGAGTCTCACGGTCTTTCCTGCCCGGGCTGGCTTTGAACTGCGATTCTCAGATCTCAGCCTCCTGAGTAGCTAGGATTACAGGCGTGAGCCACCGGCGCCCAGCGTGAGAAAGGGTTTTTAATGGAGAAGCAAGCCTTTTTGGCATACGTGTATGCCATGGTGATAGTGGCTTTTCATCCTAGCCAAACCTTCCAGACGGATGAAGAAAAACAGGTAGAGAGGCTTTGGGCTACTTGGGAGAAGTCTTCTGTCTTGGCGTAACTTGAGGACGGGCTGGCTGGAACATTTGCCTGCTGGGGAGTGGCTTTTTCATACTTCAAAGTCTCTCAATGTGAAGTTCTCTCGGAGGGTGGGCAGGATGTGGCTTAGTGGTAAAGTACTTGCCTAACTTGCTGGAGACCCTAATCCCTAGAATGATCCCAGAACCTGAGAGGAACACTCCTATCCCCAAATTAGAAGCAGTGGCTAATCTGGGGCCCAGAAGATGGTATTAGGGATGGAACCCAGGGCCTCTGGAAATACTAGGCTATACCAAGTACTTCAGGGAGTTGGTTAGGCCAAGAAATCAATACTTCAGTTTTTTGCTGGCTTCTCAGTGCACATTTCCTATTCCTTTCTTTGAAACGTGGGGTAAGGAGAAGAAAGACCAGAGATTTCCCCCCACCATACACACAATACTTATTTATGCAGGGCTGGGTGTTGTAGCTCAGTGGTAGAACACTGGTTTAGCCTGCTCAAGGCCTTGGGTTTCAAGTGGTAATTTCATGATTTTTTTTTAAGTTTTGGCAAATCTCTTGATAGATCTGACCTCCTGGATTCAGGGTATATTTGAAAAGATTGATGCTTCTATCAATATCTGTGTGTGTGTTTTCCAGTCCTGGAATTTGAACTCAGAGTCTGGGTGTTATCCTGAGCATTTTGCTTAAGGCCAGTGCCCTACCATGAACCACAGCTCCACTTCTTTTTATGCATGTTTAATTGGAGAATGGAGATTCACAAACTTTCCTGCCCAGGCTGGCTTTGAACCACAATCCTCAGATCTTGATCTTTTTGAAAGTAGTTAAATAGTGAGAAAGCTCAGCACATTTAATTTTTTCTCCATGTGATGAAGTAGGTGATTAGAACTCTCATTCTTGAAGTCCTGGGGCTTGACCTCAGGGCCTGGACACTCACTGTCCCTGAGCTTTTTGGGTCAAACCTAGCCCTCTATACCACTTGAACTACTGCTATACTTCTGGCTTTTGGGTGGTTAATTGGAGATGAGAGTCTCAGACTTTCCTGCCCCAGCTGGCTTTGAACTGCTATCTTCAGCTCTCTTGAGTAGCTAGGATTACAGATGTGAGCCACTAACATCCATCTGAGAGAGTTCTGAGTGAACTCTGGTGCTTTTGCCCATTTCTTCTGCTTACGGAGGAGAAGCTGCTGTCTATTCCCTGTCAAGCACAATGCGCTTTTGTATGGTTTCAGCTCCCCTGGGCCTGGAAGTGACCTATATCCCATATGTTTTGGAACACTAAAACCAGCCACAGCAGGTGCAGATTTCCTCTTGTCTGCCCCCTTCTCCCCAGCTAGGGCCACCTGACCCGGAACAGAACAAGCTTTTTTTTATTTTTCCAAGAAATCAGAAACATTCCAGTAAGTAGTGATCTTGTCTAGAGAGAAAAGAGAAGAGACCGCTCCCTGCTCCCTTCTCTCAGGCTCTTTCTCTGTGGGCCAGGTTCTCAAATGACAGACAACCTGTCATTTGACAGTGATTTTGCTGAAGATCTCTGTGAAAGAAATAGAGCTGTAGGTGGAGGAGTGGAAGGTGGCACTCCTTGGAATGAAATGGCCTGCATAGTGCCCTGGTGAGGGACATGCCGCTGCCCCCCCCCCCCCCGCCCCTTCACCTTACTGCTGCCAGTCAGGGCTTTGAAGGTTAAATGCTTCAGGATATTTTTAAACAGCTGGAGCTGGTTAATCTATGAAGTGACATTTAGTCACAGTCTACAGCAGCCAGCAGGTTGCCATTCAGGCCTTTGGCAAACAGGCATAGATTCAAGCCCTCAGGGAGGACACTGTGGAAAAAAGGAGGCCCCGAGAACACAACAGAGAAACATGGGAAAAGCCCGGCAGAGGCAATAAAGGGGTAAGTCAGCCCTCAGCCCGCCTCTCGCCTCTCTCGGGGCTCATCAACTACAAAGCCAGCATCCAAGGGGGCAGGAATTGAGTAGGTGTCACAAAGAGGCACTTGGGGTTTCTGAGGGACCCTTTGAGGTTACTGCTGAACATGGTTTGTGTAAAACTTTGTGATCTTGAGTCCTGTGCCCTCACAGTATGCTACTCTTAATTCTGATCTGTCCTTTTAACTATGGTTTTTAAGTTTGGTGTGGGCCTCTGTGCAGATGAAGTGACCAGCCATTCTAGCTTGTCCAGGACTGAGGGGCCAATCCTCGGACTTAGGGCTTTCAGTTTAAAAACTGAAAGACAAAGAGTTGTTTCTAATTGCATTGTTGTTCTAAGTGTGCCTGCAGGTTCTTTACCAGACCTGATTTTCTTCATGGGGAAAACTTAGCTGATCAGAGGGGCTGGTATCTCCCCAATCTGCGACTTCCCTTGATAATCTGTGGATAGACAGAGGTCATGGGTGAAGGTGTTTTCTTTGTTCCTGTTCAGAGGTTATGTAAAGTCCTTTGTCCTCCGGTACCTTTAGGTCTGAGACAGAAGAAATTCGATCATTGTATAACGAGACTGTAGGGCTACTACTATGGGGCTACCTACCCGGTGACATAGATAGATGTCGATCTTAAGCTTTTGTAGGGGTAGAAACTGGGATAGTTAACTTTGGGATAACGTCTTCTATTGTTTCCTCTGTATTTTGTGTCGAGTGTCCATTTGAAAGGTGGGTTTGTTTATCTGGACCCAGAGGAACCTGGATGCAGTTGGGAGCGCATGAATCTGAAAACTGCACGCACGTGTCACGTCTTGTTCACGCAGCTCTTTCTGCTCTCATAGTGAGTGACACATTTTTCCAGGCAGCTGGGTCATGTGTGTTTTATGCTGGGAGTC
Organism: Dipodomys spectabilis; assembly: GCF_019054845.1. NCBI lineage: Eukaryota > Metazoa > Chordata > Mammalia > Rodentia > Heteromyidae > Dipodomys > Dipodomys spectabilis. Next base: position 793,918 of record NW_024871503.1, read on the forward strand.
CAACCTGGGCACAGTGGGGAAATGGAGGTCTCAATTATTGGGTAACTGGAATGTGTCAGGTGTTCAGCTATCTGACCTCGAATAACTCTGGGGACTGTTCTGGGAAGGAGATGTTCTTTATTTCATTCCACAGGCCAGGAAGCAAGATTCAGAGAATTTTTTTTTTATAATTGGCTCAGACCAGTTAGATGACAAATGTCACCTCCTCTTCCCTTCCCTCATTCCCTGGCCTGTGCTTGGTCCCAGCAACATGTATTCAGTTTACCCAGGGTTGGTATCACTCTTTTCCAACTAATGAAAGCTCCGCCTTTTTATTTTATTTTTGTCGGTTTTGGGGCTTGGACTCAGAGCCTGAGTGCTGTCCCTGAGCTCTTTTGCTCAAGGCTAGCTAGCACTCGACCACTTTGAGCTGCGCTTTCAGCTTTCTAGTGGTTCATTGGAGATAAGAATCTCACAGACTTTCCTGTCCTGGCTGTCTTTGAACCTCGATCTTCAGATCACAGCCTCCTGAGTAACTAGAATTACAGGCATGAGCCACTGGTGCCTAGCTCCACCTTGTGTGTGTATGTATAGCTCAGTCTCAACAAGATTCTTCACAAATCAATGAAACAGCTGGAATAGACCTGCTGTTGTACTTATTCCCTTTGGGATGCAGTAGTGGAGGTGGGAGGAAGGGATGTGGAACGCACATGCACGTTCATATATGTGGGTTCGCTCAGGTGCCGGGGACTGGCTCAGTCCTGGCTTTTGTGGGTTGGTTGGGGTCTACCCTGTGCCCACATTGAATTATAAAACCCTTTATAATCAGACTTGCTTTTTCTTTTTTTTTTTTTTTTTTGGGCGGGGGGGTCCGGTCGTAGGGCCTGAACTCTGGGCCTGGGCGCTGTCCCTCAGCTCTTCAGCTCAAGGCTAGCGCTCTACCACTTGAGCCACAGTACCACTTCTAGCTTTTTTCTTTTTTGCTTATGTGGTGCTGAGGAATCGAACCCAGGGCCTCAGGCATGCAAGGCAAGCGCTCTACCGCTGAGCCACCTTCCCAGCCTCAAAATTGTTTTTTCAAATGCTCACTTGCTGGGAAGAGGTGGAGTGAGAGAAAAAAAATCAGAGGTTGGTGAGAAATCAGGGTACACTGGGTTGTAAGTCCTGTCTAGCCACCCAGAGCTTACCCTCCTGTCACCTGAGATTACCCACAACGCTGCCACCTGTGATATGTCCCTGTGGAAGAGCCAGGGTGCCTTGAGGGCTGAGGGGATTGAGCCTGCAGCCCCATGCCTGAGGAAACTCAGGCAGATCTCTAGTTAGGTAGAGGGTGGGCTCTGCTAAGCACGCAGACCCCTGAGCTAGGCACAGATCTGCGCCTCCTGTGTATCAGGGGTCTGGCCTTGGCATCAGCAAACTTATGTCCATCCCCAGTAGTTCCGATCAGAGAGAACGCTGGATGAAATACCCTGACTGCCAGCTTTGAAGGCAAAGGGACATGCTATCGTCAGCAAGGAGACCTGGGTAGGCCTGAGGTGGGGCACACTGAAGCCAAAGGCAGAAAAAAAACAAAAGGTAACCAGGCAGAGGAGGTAGGCAGGGAAGAGATCCTTCCAGTATGTTCAGGAAGCGGATTGACTACTTACTGCCTGGGGTGCTGGGTAAGATCAGTTTCTCGAACCCTGAGCTCCTTTGCAATAAAGCAAGACTGCTTGTGCACTGATGTCACTGGATGGAGATAAAATGCTTGATTCAGAGCGTCCCATGTAGTGAGGGCTACAGGCATTAGCAGATAGTACTCAGGTTTTTTATTTTATTTTTTATTTACTTATTGGTTGGTCATGGCACTTGAACTCTGGGCCTGGACACTGTCTCTCAGCTCTTCACCTCAAGGCTAGTACCCTACCACTTGAGAGCCACAGCGCCACTTCTGGCTTTTTCTGCTTATGTGGTGCTGAGGAATCGAACCCAGGGCCTCGTGCAGGGAAGACAAGCGCTCTACCACTGAACCACCTTCCCAGCCCTCAGGTTTTTTATTTTATTGCTGATGCTGGGATTTAAACTTAAAGCCTTGTACTTGTTCACCTTGCTTTCTGGGCAGGCGCTCTACTGGCTTTGAACTGCTGTCCTCCAGATCTCAGTCTCCAAGAGTAGCTAGGATTACAGATGTGAGCACCCAGCATGTTTCCTTTTTTGTCTTTTCTTTTTGAAGTACTACGGTTTGAGCACAGGCCCTTGCATTTGCTAGCCAGGCACTCTGCCACTTAAGCCATGTTCCCAGCCCCTGTATATATTTTGAACTTGTTAGTGCACACAAATCTTTTTTTTTCTTTTTCAATGCTAGTTCTGGGGCTTGAATTCAATGTCTGGGCGCTATCTCTGAGCTCTTTTGCTCAAGGCTAGCACTCTACCACTTTGAGCTCCACTTTCAGCTTTCTAGTGGTTCACTGGAGATAAGAATATCACAGAGCCGGGCGCTGGTGGCTCACGCCTGTAATCCTAGCTACTCAGGAGGCTGAGATCTGAGGATCGCAGTTCAAAGCCAGCCAGGGCAAGAAAGACCGTGAGACTCCTATCTCCAATAAACCACCAGAAAATCAGAAGTGGCGCTGTAGCTCAAGTGGTAGAGCGCTCGCCTTGAGCTGAAGAGCTGAGGGACAGCGCCCAGGCCCAGAGTTCAAGCCCCACGACCGACAAAAAAAAAAAAGAATATCACAGACTTTCCTGCCTGGGCTGGCTTTGAACTGCAGTCCTCAGAACTCAGCCTCCTGAGTAGCTAGGAGTACAGACCTGAGCCACCAGCACCCAGCTCCAGTAACAACAACAACATCATCATTATCATCATCATCATCATATTCAGAGAGAGTGTGAATAGCAAAATGAACCCCATGTTTTCTCCTCTTCTCTACCTAACATGCACACCTGTTTTCCTCTAGTGTTCCCCAATATTATAAATATTTTGAGTCAATTTGAAATAATTTTATAGTGAACACCTGTATAACCACCCCTTGGATTCTGCTGTATTTACTTTCTCATACCTGTTTTCTCTAAATTCTTCATTTCACCTAAATTGCAGACATCAGTATCTTAACCTCTTCCACCAAAAACTTTACATCATTAACTGCAGTTTGTTCTGGAGAGCTGGGGGAGAGTGGGTACCAGGATTTGAACTCAGAACCTTGCCAACTCATTCAGCTTGCTGGTTGGTAAACTAGTATGCCCTCCAACCTGTCTTTTTTTGGTGGTCCTGGGGCTTGAACTCAGGACTGAGCTCTGTTCCTGAACCTCTGTGCTCAAGGCTAGCACCCTACCACTTGAGCCACAGAGACACTTCTGGCTTTTTCTAAGTAGTTTATTGGAGGTAAGAATCTCATGGACCTTGAGGCTGGGAAGGTGGCTCAGTGGTAGAGTGCTTGCCTTGCATGCCTGAGGCCCTGGGTTCGATTCCTCAGCACCACATAAGCAAAAAGAAAAAAAGCCGGAAGTGGCACTGTGGCTCAAGTGGTAGAGCGCTAGCCTTCAGCTGAAGAGCTGAGGGACAGCGCCCAGGCCCAGAGTTCAGGCCCCACAACCAGACCCCCCTCCAAAAAAAAAAGAATCTCATGGACCTTGAAACCAGGTTGGTTTCAAACTGCGATTCTCAGATCTTGGCCTCCTGAGTAGCGAGAATTACAGGTGTGAGCCACCGTACCCAGCTTCAGCCTGTCTTTTTGCTGGTGGTTGCTTGTACCTGCACTGGGGCTTGAATTCACGGCTGAGGTTCTACCACTTGAGCCACATCTCCATTTCCAGCTTTTATTTTGCTGTCCCATTGGAGATAAGAGTCTTATGGATTTGTCTGCCCAGGCTGGTTCTGAACTGTGATCCTACCACTTGAGCCCTAGCAGCACTTTGAGAATTGAACCCAGGGCTTCATGCATACGAGGCAAGCACTCTACCACTAAGCCACATTCCCAGGCAGAACTGTGATCCTTAGACCTCAGCCTCCTGGGTAACCAGATGCTAGGCGTGAGCCATTGGTGGTCAGCTGCTGAACCTGCCTGGGCTAGCTTTGGACTTTGATATTCCAGATTTCAAGCTTCTGAGTAGCTAGGTACAGATGTGAGCTACCAGCCTGCCCATATTTTTTTGAAGAAAACCTCAGAGCCGCTTAATCATTTTGGTCATGAATCTTTTTAGTTCATATCTCTAAAAGAGGAGATGAATGTTTTCTTTTGAGCCATTGCCCTAATGCACACAACAATAGCCAATACACCCAGGATTCCTTGAATTCATCGCTTGGAACCTGGATGATGTCTTAGAGCCAGTTCATCAGGAAGTCTGAAGTCTAAAGGTGTAATTATTTCCAACCCCCTCTCTTTATGAAATGCCAGCTACTTGTTGGAAAAAGAATAGGGATAATTTGCTGGTAAAATCGATCACATTCTGGATTTGACTCTCCTGACTCTCTGCCAGAGATAAGGCAGGGATGGGGAACCTCTTTTCTCCACAGGGCCATTTGGACATTTCTAGAACAGCATTGGAGCCTGTCTTGCCATATACCAAATGATTTTTCAGGCTAGAGACAGCCCTTGGGCAGAAAGTTCTCCCCACCCCCTCCTCTCCCAGGAAGGGCTTGGCTGAAATCAGACAGCTGGAGTTCTTGGTAAAAGCAGCTGCTCTGTGGCTCCCGTCTCCGCACAGCCAGAACGCTATGATATCAGGAATGAGCTGGGGTTATCAACCCCACCCACCCGTGCACCAGTGGCTCATGCCTGTCATCCTAGCTACTCAGGAGGCTGAGGTCTGAGGATCATAGTTTGAAACCAGCCAGGGTAGAAAAGTCCCTGGAGACGCTTATCTCCAATAAACTACTCAAAAGCCAGAAGTAGCGCTGTGGCATAGGTTCTGTAAGTCATTGAGCATGGATGGTGAAGGATGTGGGTGCATTGCTGCTTCCATGAACCCCGCACGTGCCACAAACGTGTGACTTTCATGGGTCCTTCAGTTCCTCAGAGAGAGTCTATGTGACAGGCTTGGGGCTTGCTTGATCCCCCCACCCCCTCCCAATCTATTTACAGAGTCATGAATAACCCTCTGGCAGCCTCCAGAGATGTCAGTGATGTTTTTGTTGCAGATGCCATTTTGACCTCATGATGTTTGAAAAGAGATTTGGCATATTTCAATCCATTTTCATCAGCCCCCTCCTCTTGCCCTTCTCCTTGGGCGGGCCAGGCTCTCGGACCCGGCCATTTCCACAAGGGATTCCTTCCGTGGGAAAGCTTCTTAGAAATCATAGTCTGGTACATAATCTGGCATGCGGGTGAATTTCTTTGTTCTTTCTGATTTTTTTTTTGAGTAGGATCCCACTATGCAACCCACACTGGCCTTAAACGTTCAGTCCTCCTGCCTCAGTCTCCCCTTCCCCAGTGCTGAAAGTACAGGTGAGTGCCACCATGCCCAACTGTCTGTGAATTTCCTTTTGGTTCCTCTGTGTATAATGGACTAGAGGGATAAGACTGGAGGGCAGGGGGATAGGTCCTGAGGCTTGTGCAGTGGCCCAGGTAAGAGATAACAGAGCTTGAACTTCGATAAAGCTCTTAGTGCCAAGCCTGGAACAGCGTGGTTCTATGTGAGTGCATCTTGATTGTCTGCTTTTGGGGGGGGGGGGGGGAGAGAAGGGTCAGTCAGTCATTTGGTCATGGGGCTTGAACTCAGGGCTGGGCCCTGTCTCAGAGCTCTTTTTTGCTCAAGGCCAGCACTGTACCACTTTGAGCCACAACTCCACTTCTGGTTTTCTGGTGGTTCATTGGAGATAAAAGTCCCAAAGACTTTCTTGCCTGGGCTGCCTTTGAACCATGATCCTCAGATGTCAGCCTCCTGAGTCCCTAAGATTACAGCAAGAGCCACCAGGTCCTAGCTTGTTTTTATTAGTTCACTTAACATCACCAAAGCTATAAGACTGGTTGGTGCCCTTATCACTGGTGTTTTGGGATTTTTTTTTTTTTTTTTAGATCGGTCATGGGGCTTGAACTCTGGGCCTGGGTGCTGTCCCTCAGCTCAAGGCAAGTGCTCTACCCCTTGAGCCATAGTGCCATTTCTGGTTTTCTGGTGGTTTATTGGAGATGAGTCTCACAGACTTTCCTGCCTGGGCTGGCTTCCAACTGCGATCCTCAGATCTCAGCCTTCGGAATAGCTAAGATTACAGGCGTGAGCCACCAGCATCCAGCTCATCATCAGCATTTTTTTGGTCCAGTCGTGGGGCCTGAACCCTGGGCCTGGGCGCTGTCCCTCAGCTCTTCAGCTCAAGGCTAGCGCTCTACCACTTGAGCCATGGTGCCACTTCTGGCTTTTTTCTTTTTTTGCTTATGTGGTGCTGAGGAATCGAACCCAGGGCCTCAGGCATGCAAGGCAAGCGTTCTGCCACTGAGCCACCTTCCCAGCCCATCATCAGCCTTTTTTTTTTTTTTTTTTTTTTGCACTGGTGCCCTACCTTGCCCCTAGGTTCCTAGTGTCATTGAGGTCGCTGAGGCTGGGAGTGGATGTGAATTGTCTAGGACTGGCTCATCTGTGTGTGGCCGAGCTCTGTGTATCCTACCTGAGGCTCTGAGTGCACCTGGCTGTAGCTGAAATGGGCAGAGCGGGCCTGGGAGATCTGATCCTCTGAACTCTGACCCTTTTTGGTCCAAACGCTGCCTTCCAGACATATCCCCAGCTGTGTGTGAGTAGAGACTGTTGATCAGAGAGGGCATTGAACTTGCTCAAGACTCACCCAGCTTGTGAGTGGCTGAGCCCAGATGTACACACGGGTCCGTGTCCGGGGAACCGGTCGGGCTGTTAATACTGCCTTGTATCTAGATGGAGCACTGTGCTGGAGCGGGGAGCTCCATCCCCCACCCTGGCTGTGTCCTTCATTCCCTTTGCTCATCTGTTAAGCAAAGCCAGTGGGTGGGCATTGTCACCCCCCCCCCACACCCCCACCGTGGGCTGCAGGCCGGAGCAGGCAGATTTTGGAAAAACAAAAACAATAACAATACAACCCTACCATGACCTGTAGTCCCAAACCTCTGCTCCTGCAGGCCGGAGCTACTCATGCCCTGGCAGCCATACCGGGCTGTTCTAGGCACTTAATTATCTCTGCATCTGTAGAAGCACCTTGCACCATCTTCCCGGGCTCCCCACCCACCCCCGCCTCTCACTGACCACCCAGTTGCTTTTCCTAGTACACTTGATTTTCTCTTTGCTAAGCGCCCAGCTTGGCCAAACCCAACTCACGCTGAGCCTAGCCTTCCCCTCCCCTCCCTCCAGGCATCTAAAGGACAGGCCCAAAAGGCTCAGTCTGTTTTCCTGTCTACCTGTCAGGATTAGACCATTTCAGACCCATTCCCGACACTCAGTTGGGCAAGGCGGGGTGGTTGCGTGGCAGGCCGCGTAGGCTTTAGGACAGGATTGTGGCCAGCTGGAAGGAGGGCGGCTCTGTGGGCTGGAAAGCCGCCGGTGGCATAGAAAGACTACAAGTGGCTGTTTATAAGTTACAAGTTTACTTACACTCAGGTAGAAGGCTGAGCCAGGACCTTCCAGAGAGAGTGAGCGGCAGATAAAGCCACGCTGCTGCGCGGTGCTGGGAACAGCAGCCCAGCCGGCCGACCAAGCCCCTCCCCCATGGCCTGACACACACACCACCGGCCTCTTGATGAAAGGTGACACTCCGTAGGCCCAGTTCCCTTAGTCACCCTGTAGGTGCCTGTCAGACTCAAGGAGAATGGAGCTAGTGGCTCTGCCCCAGTGACGGTAAGTGACAGCAAGCGTTCTGGGTGGAAGGAAGGAAAAAAAAAAATCCCAAAGTGCAGAGGAGCATTGCTGGATGGTGATAGGCTGCTCCCTTTTGTCCCTCAAAGTCCTGGCCAAGAATGTGTGTGTGTGTGTGTGTGTGTGTGTGTGTGTGTGTGTGTGTGTTGTGTATTGGGGGCGGGGGGGGGGGGGGAGAGGGAATAGGAAAAAGCATACCCCTTTCCCCAACCTACCAGTGTCTTGTAGCTGCTGGCCAGCACTTGTTGGAACACAGGAACTTCCCGAGTTTATTCATTGTGTCCAGCCTCTGCCGGTCCTGGCAGCTGTTACTTGGGTTTCATTTGTAAAAAAATAAGGCTGGAGAGGAGGAATAGAGTGTTGTTGCTCCAAGGTAGAATGCCCACCTCGCATACGTGAGGGCCTAGGTTCAATCCCCGAGCACCACAAATTAGTAAAGAAGTATCGGTAGCTTTGGCTGGCATCCAGTTTTAGATCGGCTGGGTTATTTCAGCAAAAGGCAGCAGCTTGCCACAGGAGGGCCATAGGGGATCATTGGCAGATACCTCAGCCCACCCTCTGGGCCTTTGCTGGTCGTAGACTCAGACCCCTTGAACAGTGCTCATTCTAGACCACTGTCCATGTCTGGCATTGTTAATTTATGTATTGACCTATGGGTCCATCAGGAAGATGTGTGTCTGAATTTAGGAGCTTATCTCAGTGATCTGTGTAATACCTTCTACCCTATGGAATTTATTCATATCCATTTTCGACGTCTGGGGAGGGTATGGAAAGTTGGGCCAGGATTTGAGCCAGCACTAAAGACTGAGCATTTCTGAGCTACCGTTTCTCAAAACAGTGGAATAACAACAACAGTGTAACACTAGCAACATCCTCAAAGTTGTTCTGTGGTTTGGAGCAAGGTAGGGTAGGAATCTTGGATGCTGGGGGCGGGAGGAGGAGGGGGACGGTGGGGGACAGGGGACATGTATGTGAAGCGCCATGCAGGAACAACTACCATTCAGAGAACAGCTCTGAGGCAGGAAAACAGCAAGAAGTCATGTCTCCATTTTACAGAGAAGGAATCTGAGGTCCAGTGGGTTTCTTTGGCTTTCTCAAACAGTGTCTGTACTTGGAGAAAAATTCTCTGGTGTTAGAACTTTAAAAGAAAAGGGAGGTGAGTGTGGTCATGCAGGTAGCCCTGGCCTGGTGGGCCTGGGGCATGGGAGAGGACCAGTAGATCTGAAAGGATTTGCAGAATGAGAGGAGAGGGTTCTACTTTCAAGCGTGGTACTTAGCACACCGTCCCTGAATCCCCTAATAAGCTTGTGTCTGCCCCTCTACTTATTCTCTAATGCAGTGAGAAAATGCCTGATGCTGGGTCTTGTATAAAGAAAAGAGGTTTACTTAGCTCACAGAGGGGGAGGGCCCCAGAGGAAGCCAGCCTCTGCTCAGCTCTGTTAGGGTCTTTCTGCCAATAGCACAACACGGTATCGTAGTGGGAAGGTAAATGGGAAAGAGACCATTTGGGGACACAGGAAGACAAGGAGCAATCAGATGCCTGGTATGCTTTATTTATTTATTTATTCATCCATCATGGGGCTTGAACTCTGGCCTTGGGGACTGTCCCTCAGCTCTTCAGCTCAAGGCTTGTGCTCTACCACGTGAGCCTTGAGTTGAGCTGCTTGCTGTTTTCTAGTGGTTAATTGGAGGACTTTCCTTCCTGAGCTGGCTTTGAACTGTGATCCTCAGATCTCAGCCTCCTGAGTAACTAGGATTACAGGTGTGAGCCACCGGTGCCTGGCAGTATGCTCTTTTTATAACAGTTCATTTCCACAAGCAAAAAAATCCGAAGTCACTTTTCAAGACCAGCATGAATCTTCCAAAGATGACGATGCCTTTATGACTTAATTATCTCTTTAGGCTCCATCTCCTAAAGGTGCCACTACCTCCCAACACTGCCCCCTTCTGGGACCTATAGGGAATACACTCAAATAATTTCCAAAGCACAAATCACCACCGGGTCCTACATCCAAGTCCTACATCAGCCTACATCAGTCCTACATTCTTTCTAGTAGCCAGATCCCCTGTAATTTTTCAAAGACCTTATCTAAAATGTAATAGGGCTTTCCAGGGACAATACATAGCAAGAACGCATCCTCGCAGTAGCTTAAATATTTTCTGATTGGAGGAACAGAAGAAGGCCTAGCAAATAAATCAATTGTATCCACTTAGCTGTTCTTCCTCTTGATCTTCAATTTTACACATTTTACACCTTTGTGTCTGGAACGCCCTTCTGCAGGGCCTCTGGTGCTCTTGAACACAGGTTCAGGAACAAAACCCTAAAGTCAAAATTCCAGCTAGGCCTGAGCCATTGGTTGGCGCTCAATGTGTGGGCGTGGGGTTTTCCCCTCATGAACTCTGTCACTGAGCACTCGGTTACTGCGTGCTGGACACAAGGATCTTGAAATCAGTGTTCCCAAGGGCCACTCAGTGGGTCAGGGAGGACGAGGACAGTTAGAGCAGCAGGTTATAACCAGGACATAAATCCTTACCCTGAGGCTGAATAGAGAGCCCTGAGGTGTGGCTGGGGGCAAAGGGTGGGGATCGCAGGTGTGTGTGTGTGTGTGTGTGTGTGTGTGTGTGTGTGCGCGCGCGCGCGCGCGCGTGCGCAGCGCGCGCGTGCGTGTGCACGCGCGCGCACAGAGTTAGAAGGTGGCTTACACTCTGTCTGTCATACCCTTCTGCTTCAAGAGCTATAAAACTTGAACCTGCTGGACTTTTGGGTCATTCCAGAGGTAGCTTTTGCACATTTTTGCCAATACCATGTGCTAATTACTAATTTCAGATTGTTTCCCAAGGGCCTGGCTGAGCCAGCAGCTTCGGGATGCTGACCTTTCTTACTGACAGTTTCTTCCTTTTTTTTTTTTCTTTGTCATTCATAGGGTTTGAACTCAGAGCCTGGGAGCTATTCCTGAGCTCTTCTGCTCAAGGCTAGCACTCTACCACTGTGAGCCACAGTGCCACTTCCAGTTTTCTGGTGGTTCATTGGAGTCACAGGCTTTCCTGCCTGGGCTGGCTTTGAATCCCCAGCCTCAGATCTCAGCCTCCTGAGTAGCTATAATTACAGCTGTGAACCACCAGTGCCTGGCTTAGTTTAGTTCTCTCTCTCTCTTCTCTCTCATTTCTTGAGGATTCACCAAGTATAAGGTGCGCAGTAACAGAATAAAGCCTGTCTCCTAGGAGCAGGATGGGTGAAGGAGGCATGAATATGAACACCAGTTATCTCAGCAGCATTGGACACCTGCTCACTGGGATGTTGTTGCTGCTGTTGTTGTTTTGTGGTGCTTGGGATGTGACCAGGACCTTGTGGGCATGCTAGGCAAGTGCTGTATCCAGAGCCACATCTGCAGCCTACCTGAGGTTGGTGGAGCTGAGCGCTCGCCGCCTGAGCCAGGAAAGAGCATAAGGCAGAGTTGGGCCAGGGTTGGAAATCTCTTTCTAGTGCAAGTCCCCATTGACTAAAGACCTCTCCTCAGGTCCTTTCGCCTTCTTCCTGTAAGTACTACCCTGGGGTTCGGTCTTTCGTTTATTTCTCTTCAGTTTTGTAGATTTTTTAATGTTACAGGTTAATACATTGAAAACGACAGCATTTACATCCTAGGTATTTTGTTGTGTGTTCTACCTGGAAAAGCACCCTTGCCAACATTTTCTTAGTTCTTGTCCCAACAGAGTTCAAGAAGTTCTTGGCTCACGTATTTCCAGGAAACCACGAGAACTTTTCCACTTCCCTTCAGAACGCTGTGTTGAAATTACAGAAGAGAAAGCCAGAGAGATCCCAAGTCGATCTCACTGGGCGTTTCGTGGGTCTGACTTTGAAATGCTTCCAGTACACAACTGGGGTAAAAGATCGACTCATTGATTGACTGTTTTTATTTTTATTTTTTGCAGTGCTGGGGATAGACGCTCAGGGCCTCACGCATGCTAGCCATGGGCTCCACCACTCACCCCCAGATGCAGCCTGCAAAATGGGTCCCAGAAGCTGTCAAAACATACTCAGTGCTGGGTGTGGGTGACTCGCGTCTGTCCTCCTAGCTACTTAGGAGGCTGAGATCTGAGAATTGCAGTTCAAAGTCAGCCTGGGCAGGAAAGTCTGTGAGACTCTTATCTCCAATTAACCACTAGAAAACTGGAAGTGGTGGTAGAGCACTAGCCTTGAGCAAAAGAGCTCAGGGACAGTACCCAGGCCTTGGATTTTTCCAATCCCCAGGAATGAAGGAAAAAAAATCATGGTGTGTTAGGGATTTTTGCAGCTTCCTAACCATCACTACCATCATCAGCTGTATGAACATTTCCATCACCCCAAACAAACCCCTCACCTTTAGCCAGGACCTCCTCCTACCCCAGCCTTTACTTCTAGCAACTAGTAATCCTCTTCTTATCTCTATAGATATGTCTGCTTTGAATATTTTGTTGCTGTGTTTTCAAATTCATCCACCTTATACAGTATGGATTAGTGCTACACTCACTCCTTTTATGTTGTTGTTGTTGTTGGTCTTGGGGCCTGAACTCTGGGCCTGGGCGCTGTCCCGCAGCTCTTCGGCTCAAGGCGAGCACTCTACCATTTGAGCCACAGCACCACTTCTGGCTTTTTCTGCTTATGTGGTACTGAGGAATTGAACTCAGGGGCTCATGCATGCAAGGCAAGTGCTCTACCACTGAGCCACCTTCCCAGCCCACACTCACTCCTTATGGCTGAATAATATTCCATGGTGTAGATGAACCACGTTGCATTTGCCTGTCTACCAGTCAGTGGCTATTTGGGTTTTCCCACTTTTTTGGCATCATGTATCATGCATTAATGTCTTCTTCTCGTTCAGTTCTCTGTCACAGGAGTGTCTGTGATCTGGGCTGACTGTGTGGTCCTAGTATTGTAGATCTTAATCTATGTGTGATGTCACACATGGGTACATGTGTGATGGGTACCTGAGTGTTACAGCAGGAATATCTGAGACCAAGCAATTTGTAAGGAACAGAGATTTATTTGTTCCAATTGTAGAGACTGAGAAGTCCAAGACCAAAGGCAGAGGGACGGCAGAGCCACAGGGGTCCAGCCTCCTTTACCAAAAGCCCCCTCTCAAGGCTATAAACCCTCTACCATGATGACAACATGAATCCCAGCCCTCTTGGCCTCATCAGTTCTTAAAGATCCCACCTCTCAACACTGTCACATTGGGGACTCAGTATCCAACCCATTGAAAACCCTAACATATACCCTGAGAGAGATGAAGCAGGCTCAGAAGCATCAAGGACTGTGCCCAAGGCCACACAGCACATCGTGGGTCTTGTTGGGCCCACTACCTCTCAGTCTGCTAGCTCCCGTGGGAGAGAAGTCACTCAGTAAAAATCTCTTTTCTTTTACAGATTTTCTGAATGGTCTTGCTCCTTTTCCTCTCTTGCCTGATTTTCTCCTGCCTGACGTTTTCCTGGTTAAAAATCTGGAGAAAAATGACAGACTCCAGCCCGGTGACCAACAGTAAGTTGGAAGCGAGTCTCATCCTGAATCAGGAGCCCATTCCAGCCTCAGACAACTCAGAGGAGCAGCTGCAAACAAATGCTGGTGACAGCTCCCAGCCAAAGACTCCTAAACAGGCCGAGTCGACCTCCCATAAAAGCCCCAGCGATGCCTGTCAGCAGGAAGACTCTCAGTCCCCACATTCTTCCCATGACACCCGGCCCACCCCAGAACTGCAAGTCAATGGGACAGAGACCCAAGGCCCAGAGCCCCCAGATACTTATGGCCTGTCCTCTCCAGCCAAGCCCCAGGGCCAGCGAGCCAGATCCCCATCCAAAGAGGACAAGAAGCAGGCCCATATTAAGAGGCAGCTCATGACCAACTTCATCCTGGGCTCCTTTGATGACAACTCTTCCGATGAAGACTCTGGGGCTGGCATTTTACGAGAGTCTTCCCGAAAGGGCAGTCGGGCCAGCCTGGGCACCCTGTCCCCAGAGGCTGCTATGATTGCAAGTGAAGCTGACACCCTTATGCCAGCTATGAGGTAAGAGCGGCCATTCTCTTCCGTCTGAGGCAATGCCAATAGTCAAGGTAGCTGTGTTTAAAAAGAAGGAGGAGACGAACTAGAGGATGTAAACCCTGCCTCTTTGTTCACTGCGTGGCTGGGTAGTAGTCTGGTGTTCTTTTTTGTTGTTGTTGTTGGTTGTGGGGCTTGAACTCTGGGCCTGGGCGCTGTCCCTCAGCTCTTCAGCTCAAGGCAAACACTCTACCACTTGAGCCACAGTGCCACTTCCGGTTTTCTGGTTGTTAATTGGAGATAAGAGTCTCACTTTCCTGCCTGGACTGGCTTTGAACTGGGATCCTCAGCTCTCAGCCTCCTGACTATAGTCTGTTGCTCTCCCCTATCATTTTGAGGTCTCCAGTTTCTCCAGAACAAAAGGGAACCCAGGGATTTTGGCTGATTCTCCCAATCCTTTCTCCATTTTAAAGACTGAAAAGTAAGGGCTCAGGTGGGCACTGGTGGCGCATGCTTGAGATCTGAGGATAGCGGTTCAAAGCCAGCCTGGGCAGGAAAATCCATGAGACCCTTATCGCCAGTGAACTACCAGAACACTGGAAGTGGCACTGTGGCCAAAGTGGTAGAGTGATAGGAGGAGCAAAAGAGCTCAGGGACAGTGCCCAGATCCCAAGTTCAAGCTCCATGACCACCACCAACAACAAAAAAGAAAATGAAAAAAGACTGAACACTAAGGGCTGGGGAATTGGGGTAATCCTGGGGTATTCATCCGGTGCTCTGCCCTCCTTATAGGAATTACAACAAAGACAACCAAAAGGCAATGTGTGCTTGTGAGTCTGCCTTTCATGGTTTCCCAAGGGAACCCTCTGGGTTGTTCTGTCCTGCAAGGCCAGCTTCCAACCACCAGCCTCTTCCTGCTGCTCCCTAGTAGGAGACTGGCAAGCATGGATGGAAAATGCCCATGTTAAAGCTTGCGTCCTGGGCACAAGCTTTTGAAGCCATCTTTAAAGGGACCTTGTCCTTCCTCCTCCATCCTCACTCTCACTGAGACTCAGCCTCAGCCCTCTCTCTGGGCCTGTGTACCTGCTGCTACCACCAAACTCAGTGAAATGCCCTTTTATGTCTCAAACTCCCATCGTGGCCAACTGGTCTACCTTGCACTGAGAAGGACCACATGCTCTGCTCCCACCATCTTACAATTCTTCACTGTTGGCTAAGGAGCAAGGTCTTCAATTTGTGTTTTCCCCTGGATGCTGGAAATTCATTAGAGGGTCCTTCTATCCAGAATTACCTCCCCTGATGGGCCTTCCCTGTCACTGCCCCACCTTTAAAATATGCCCCCATCCCAGCCCCTCATTTCATTATTGCTCCAGTTTTTGTGTTTTGTCTCCCTCCTGGAGAGTATGTCTGTACTTATTTGTTTTATGCTGGTTTCCTTCCTTAGGGCAAAGTCCATGAATTCAGGGCTAGGTTGGCAATGGTCTGTTTTTTCCCCCACTGCTTTGTCTATTACAGACTATGAAATGCATGAATGAAGTGAGCAATGTGGGCTTGCCTCACCAAATCCTGTATATCAGGATGTGAAAAACACTTGAACAAGTATGGAGATGGATGGGTGGATGGATGGATGGATGGATGGATGAAGAAATGGATGAAGGATAAATAGATGAATGGGCCTCTTGCTGGTCTTCAGCAACAGTAATATTTTATTCCCATAAAACCTTTCTTGCATATATTGTATAACTTTGTAGACTATCCTGGAATTAAGTTCCAATTTTAGGAGTTAAGCTGCAATTTTGGGTTTTTCTTTTGTCTTTATATCATTACAGGAAGTCAAAGTTTCTCCCTTTTCCCCACCTGATGAGTGCTGGCTACCATTATGGACTTTGTGTACTCTGTTCTGGTTTCTCTTAGAAGAGAAACCTTCCCTTGGGTTCATCTCAGGTCAAGGGTTGAGAATGTCCTGTCCTGTCCTTGGTCTTGGAAAGGATCTTTGAGGGTTAGAACTCCCATACAACTCTTAGAAATGGAGCTGAAGGGAACATGACAGGATGTAGCAAAAGAGTTGCTCACACCATCTCTGAAAGGAGGTCTCCCCCGCAAGCCTGCTGCTGTTCAGGATGGTCCTGCCCTGTGAAAGAAGCATTAGTATGCTCTGAGATGTCTTGGACTGAGATGCCCAGGTCCAAAGTCTCTTCTCACCATCTTGTTTCCCTAGCAGCTTAGTATGCACACTGCTGCAGGGTAGGCAACCCGGGACAAGGTAGGCTCAAGATCAGTCGGAGTTAGTATTGAAGCTTATAAAACTCAAGGTTCTCTATAACTGGTGAACTTTTCACTGATGAAACCTGTCCCGAATCCGTGTGAATTATTTAAGAGTCTTTTGATTCCTTTTGCTTGTGTGAATATTTTTCCTATTTTCTATTTACTGAAATACTAACATGGATACAGAGTATAAAATTTCATCTTCCTAAAAAAAAAAATTCCATGTTCTGAAACTCCTTGCAGTTTCAGTAAAGGACTGGGGACTGTAACGTTCAGTCTGGAAACACAGAAAATGTTTCAACTTACTTGTATGTGTAGGGAGGGAGAGAGGGAGGGAGAGAGAGAGGGAGGGGTCCCCAAATAGTTAATAATCATTATGTAGGAGTTGAAGACCAGCCTGGGAAACAGAGTTAGGAAAAAAAAAAAAAAGGAAACAAGATGGCTCTCACGCTCTATGCCCATATAAGTGAAATCCCTTTCCTGAGGCCCTGGTGGCATTAGCTGTGTCGGTCACCTTTCAGGACCTGGTGAGATTAGGTGTGTCAGTCACCGTTAAGGACCTGCTGGAGTACAGTGTGTCAGTCCTTCTGGCTGTATTCCAGGGCAGAGTTTGGTAAAAATCTAGAACAATACAAGGAAACCAGTCCTCTTCTATTTGGGTTTGAGTAGGGCAGGAATGCTTTGCAATTATCTTCATTTCCCTTTTGGTATTTGTTTGAAATTAATTTAAAAAAAAAAACACGATAAACAAAACACCTTAGCTGATGAATGATGGTTGTGTGTAGGTAATCCCTGAACTCTGGAGTTCTGTCTAAATAAACCAAAAAGAAAAAAAAAAAAAATCACCCTAAAGAGGGTTTTTTTTTGGGCGTGGGGTAGGTCAGGTGAAGCTACTATCCTAGAGAGCTTTCTAGAAACAGTTACTGCAATTTTATTTAAGGGCTTGTGGGTGTGGCAGGGGATTGCTGTTCACCTTGTAGTATGAATTTAGCACTCCCTCAGGTGTGGCCCTGGTGGTTCTTTTGCAGGGAATGTTATCTTTTGGGCCAGTATTCGCGGGTTTTTTTTTTCTTGCTTGCTTGCTTTTATGAACATAGGTTATGTGTCATTATTATGATTAAATATTTTTATCGCGATCTTATTGATTTATTTTACTGTGCTTGAGATGGTGTTAAATAAAAAGTGTAGCAGACCTTAGGCAGACTTCGTCAAACCCGGGTGCATCTCTTGATAGTTCTACCGTGCTTTAGGCAGGGGTTGGTTTGGGTCTTTGTCCTTCGTTATATTGCTGGAAGAAGGAACCTTCCTTCCTTCCTTCCTTCCTTCCTTCCCTCCTTCCTTCCATCCTTCCCTCCCTCCCTCCCTCCCTCCTTCCTTCCTTCCTTCCTTCCTTCCTTCCTTCCTTCCTTCTTTCCTTCCTTTCCTCCCTCCCTCCCTCCCTCCCTCCTTCCTTCCTTCCTTCCTTCCTTTGTGTATTGGGAATACACTGGATGTTAACCTCGGTCGGAGTCTATTTAGGATCGGGGGCCGGCAGCTGGGGTCTTCCCTGCCCTTCCTGGGTCCTTTCCTGGGCCCCACTGGGGGATGGCAGGAGGGGGAGAGAAGGAGAGCTGGAGAAGGAGGAGAGGAAGGTGTGGCAAAAACTACCCCTGGGGGTCGAAGTGAAAAAATCAGCCAAGACGGGAGTTTGGAAGCCAGAAGTTGACCTGGCAATGCGGGCTCTCATTTGCAATGTCTCCCATCGCGTGCGTGCGTGTGCGTGTATGTGAATAGGGCCACATGTAGGGGTAGGCAATCTTTAATTCTGCTTTAAATGGGAGGAGCCGAGCAGGAGAGCAAAGGCGGGGTTTTTTAATTGTTCTTCCTCGGGTGCTCAAGGTCAACCGCGGTCAGCCATGGGGGGGCGGGGCGGGGCTGGAGTGGCGCAGGGGGCGTGGCCTACACTAGGGGCGTGGCCTGCACCCGGGGCGGGGCTTTAGTGGGCGTGTCTTCTCGGGCGGGGCGGGGCGGAGCCCGGGCGGGCACATGGGTCCCCCGCGCAGGCTTGTGCAGGGGGGGCATTTCGGGATGGAGCAGGCGCAGCACCGAGTTGGATGTCCGCCCGCAGTCGCCAGACGCGGCCCCAGGCGCTCTAGGACAGTGCCTCGGCCTCTCTGTCGTGACCCGGCTACCCTGATGGGCCTCAGGGCTGGGGTCCGCTTTAAGGGCTTAAGGGGTGCGTGCTCTGCACCCCTGCAGGAGCCGGGTGGGATTGGCCGGCGGGTCGGTCAACATGAGCCCGGCCAAGTGCAAGGTCTGCTTCTCTGATCGCCCCGAGAAGTAAGTAAGCCTGCAATTTTTTTGTGACTGTTGCTTCTTACAAACTCATGCAAGCCCCCTTCCCTCCAAGTCCCAGGTCAGGCTGTATGTCCTCTTAGCACCCCCTTTTCCTTTGACACCCCCCCCCCCAACCAAAGAAATGCAAGCTTAACTTTGGCTGTTGGGCAGATGGAGCCCACTTTGCAAACTCTGTCAGGCCTTGGCTGGAGGAGGAGGAGGAGGCCAGACCTGACTTTTTGAAGTGGAAACCCTGGGGAGACCGGAGGCTGGCATTCCTATGGAAGCGCATTTTCTTTTTTTTTTTTTTGGAAGCGCATTTTCTGATCAGACTCATAGGCATCTCGGAGTCCCTGAGCGTCTTAGTCCCCCCCCCCCAGATATGATTTTGCCTTTTTCTTTTCATTTTGTTATACTTTTAAACTGTTGCCAAAGTGATGCTGTATTTGCTGTTGGAAATTCAGAAACTCAGAGATAAACAGAAAGGAGGAATGTGAGTCACCATAATTCCTCCTCCAGTGACCCACAGTGGTGTGTCTTTGTAGTGGTAGGTGCAGAGGTTTTAATGTATAAAGTTGAATCACGTTCCCAGCACTGGTGGCTCATGCCTGTAAGCCTTACTACTCAGGAAGCTGAGATCTGAGGAGCAAGGTTCAAAGACAGCCTAGGCAGACATATCTGAAAGACTCTTATCTCCACTTAGCAAAAAGCTGGAAGTGGAGGTGTGACTCAAGTGGCAGAGCACCCACCTTGAGTGGAAAAGCAATGTCAGAATGCAAGGCTCTGAGTTGAAGCCCCAGTACTGGCACCAAAGGAGGGGGGGGGGGGAGGGGAAGGAAGGAAGTTAGGAAGTTAGGAAGGAAGGAAGGAAGAAAACGAGGTATCATGCAGAATATAGTAGACTGTTGTAATTTGCTTGTGTGTGTGTGTGTGTGTGTGTGTGTGTGTGTGTGTGTGTGTGAGTCCTGGGGCTTGAAATCAGGGCTTGAGTGCCATCTCTGAGATTTTTTTGCTCAAGGCTAGTGTTCTATCACGTAAGCCACAGCACCACTATGGCTTTTTGGTGGTTTATTGGCAATATAAAGAGTTGTGATCCTCAGATCTCAGCCTTCTGAGTAGCTGGGA
Organism: Dipodomys spectabilis; assembly: GCF_019054845.1. Taxonomy (NCBI): domain Eukaryota; kingdom Metazoa; phylum Chordata; class Mammalia; order Rodentia; family Heteromyidae; genus Dipodomys; species Dipodomys spectabilis. The sequence goes on from NW_024871503.1 coordinate 813,402, forward strand.
TTACAGATGTGAGCTACTGATGCCTGGCCCACAAATAAAGTTTTATTGGAAGATAGCCACATCATTAACTTGCATTAGTCTGTGGGTCCTTTTGTGCTTAATTGGTGGAATTGTTTAGAGGACAGAACTGGCCCAAAACACTTGAAATATTATGGATTGCCAGAAATGCTTTGCAACCCTGCTTTATCCCATGATGTCCAGGGTGTTGCTGTAACAGGATGCATCTTAAAATTTAAGCTGCCTTTCCCCCCCCTCCCGCCCCCCAGCATGTTGAGGAACATCTTGTAGGCCAGTCACTTCCTGTGTCTGTAAACCTCCCATGTACACACATATATGTGTATATGAACCATCCTTGGGTAGCAGGAATGGACCCTTTGAAGTCTGTGGGAAGCAGGACCTCTACCTCCCAGTGGGGGTTAGTGGGGGTAATTCAGGTAGACATCTTGTCAGTATGACTGTCCTTTTATCTGTGGTTTTGTTTTCTGTCACAAGTGGCTCAAATGGTAGAGCATCTTCTTAGCAAGCTCAAGGCTCTGAGTTCAAAACCCAGTACTTGGGCTGTGAATGTGGCTTAGTGGTAAAGTGCTTGCCTAGCATGCACGAAGCCCTGGCTTTGATTCCTCAGTACCACATACACAGAAAAAGCCAGAAGGAGTACTGTGGCTCAAGTGGTAGAGTGCTAGCCTTGAGCAAAAGAAGCTTAGGAACAATGCCCAGGCCCTGAGTTCAAGCCCCAGACCTTACTAAAAAAAAAAAAAATTAAAAAGCAAACAAACAAAAACAGAACAGCTTATATTTCCTCCTCCTTTTCCTCCCCTTCCCCCCACTATCATATCATTTTAGGTCTGGATTCCACATATGAGTGAAAACATGCAATATTTGGCTTTTTTTATTGTTGTTGTGGGCCTGGAGATCAGGGCCTGGGCACTGTCCCTAAGCTCTTTTTGCTCAAGGCTAGCACTCTACCACTTTGAGCCACAGCACCACTTCCAATATTTGGCTTTTTTGAGTTTGACTTACCTTGCTCAACATGATGATCTCCAGTTCCACCCATTCCCTGCCTCTCCAGTAAACAGCATCATTTCATTCTTCTTCAGGGCTGAATAGCACTCTGTTGTATGTATATCATTTCCGTGTATCCTTGATCCACTCATCAGATGGGCACCCAGCCTGACCCCACAGCTTGGCTACTGTGCACAGTGCTGTGACAGATGGGAGTGTACAGGTTTCTCTCTTCTCTGTTGATTACTCTCCAGGAATGGTATGTTGGTGGGGTTATCATTTCCACTGGCAGTGTGTATGGATTCTTTCTCCCCCTAGATCCCCTCCCCAGCATTCACTGCTGTTTGTTTTCTTGATGATGGCCATTCTGACTAGGGTGAGGTGGAATCTTAGTGGGGTTTTTTTTTTGCCAGTCCTGGGGCTTGAACTTGGAGCCTGGGCACTGTCCCTGAGCCTTTCTGTGCTCAAGGCTAGTGCTCTACTACTTGAGCCACAGCACCGCTTTTGGCTTTTTCTGTTTATGTGGTACTGAGGAATCAAACCCAGGATTTCACACATGCTACACAAGCACTCTACCACTGAGCTACCTTCCCAGGTCTCTTAGTATGGTTCTGATTTACATTTCCCAGATGGCTAAGGATGTGGAGCCTTTCTTCAGGGATCTGTTAGCCATTTGTACCTCATCAACTGGATTCCTTCAAGCAATTCATGTCAGGGCTGCAAACAGCTTCCTGGCTTGGGGGGCGGGGCAGCCCTCTGTTTTTGTGAGGGACCAAATAGTAAATATTTTCAACTTTGTAGCCATATGGTCTCCACCAGCTCACTCTGCTCTTTCCTTCAGCCTTAACTACAATCAAGCAATGTTTCCAAATGAGCTGAATTTGGAATTTCACTTAATTTTCGTGTGTCACAAAATAGGATTCTTTGGATTTTTTTTTCCAGTGTGAACCCCCTTCTTGACCTGTCAGGGTACAGAAGCTCCTGGACAACTGGATTTGGCTCATGGGTCTCAGCTTATTCACCCCTGCCTTGATGAGCTGGACTAGTGTGTGGCCCGAAACCTTTCCCAAGGGTCTGTTGGTCTGGGAGCCTTTTCTTTCTTCTTCTTCTTCTTCTTCTTTTTTTTTTTTTGCAACACTAGGGTCTGAACTCAGAGTCTCACTCTTGCTTGCGGGCACTCTGCATTGGACCCTTACCCTCGACCCCAGGAAGCCTAGTTTTGTGTTGTTGAAAAGATACGTTTTGAAGTTATCTGCTGGACTACACAATGTCCCTTCTTGCTTTATGATAAGACAAACGTTTGGCCCAGAAAGTACCTTTGCTGCCATCATCTGGCAGTGGGAGTGTTTGTCCCCTTCTGCTTCATGGGAGGGAAGAGAAGGTGGTAGATCTGAGGGTTGGATGTGGCCAGGGGCCTGTGTACCACCCTTGGGCTGCTGTAATGGCCTTCCTTCAGAGTGAGAACAATGGATGGTATTGTGAGCTCCACTGTGGGCAAGCCCTATTATATTTGTGTGTGTGTGTGTGTGTGCACACACGCGCATGCACACGTTTATATGTGCCTGGAGCTTGAACTCAGATCCTGGGCACTGTCCCTGAACGGAGTTTCACGGATTTTCTTATTTAGGCTAACTTTGATCCTCGATCCTCGGATCTCAGTCTCCTGAGTAGCTAGATTACATGCAGGAGCGACCAGCCCAGGTTGAATCTTCCTCCTCCTCTTCCTCCACCACTTCCTCCTCTGCCTCCTTCTCCTCCTTCTTTTGTCATTTGTGAAAATGGCTTAAATTCACTGTCCCTCAGCTTTTTTTTTGCTCAAGGCTAGCCCTCTACCACTTGGAGCCACACAATTCTACTTAAGAGTCTCACAGATTTTCCTGCAGAGGCTGGCTTTGAACCATGATCTTTAGATCTCAGCCTCTTGAATAGCTAGGATTACAGATGTTGTTACTATTTTTTTTTTTAATCAAGCCCCACGACCGACAAAAAAAAAACTATATAGAGCACTATTTTTTTTTAGCCTAATCAATAGGAAATGCTTTCATTTATCTCGGAGAATCTCTGATCCTCAGTCTTCTCTGGAGCCAGTGAGGAGACACCTTACCACCCCTCCCCTGACCTCTAAGCATGCTCATTTCCTGTCCCCTCAGTTCAGTGCCCGCTGTTCCTCCCGCTGACAGCGGAGTGCTGTTTGGCTGGCACCTCTGTTGTTGACTGCTACCCGAAGCCATTTCCAAAGTCACGGTGGAACGTTTCAGCTTGTCCTGTTGCCCGGCTTCGGGTTGGGCTGAAGGCTTAGGGCAAAGCAGAGTTGTCCTTCAACTGAAGCAAAGGCTGGCTGGAGGTTGGGCTGTCGGAAGCCAACCTCGGTTGGTCTCCAGCATTGTCCAAAAGAATTAAAATAGCCACTTGCTCAGAGACTGGACCAGACATAAGGCCACCTGGCAGGATTATCTATTCGTATTTGGGGTTCATAATGACGGCTTAGGGTTTGCAGGATGAAGGGGCTCTGTCATCACCTTAGAAATCAAAATGGCAACTGTGAATGGTGCCCCCGCGTGCGCCCCCCCCCCCCCCCCAAGCCGCAGAATGGAGTTTTCTCCACTGTGCTTTAGGTCCAACTGATGGGTGATTGTGTGTGTGGAAAAGGGAAATGGTAGACTTTCAGGAACAAAGGAACAGGGTCATGGTCAGATGGGGAGAGCATTTAAATAGAGAACGGGACCTGGGCTCCACGGACCAGGCGACTCCCGGGCTTGGTGCTCTTGCGGATAGGGCTAAGGTTAGATCCATAGTCTCCCACCCTCCTGGCTTGCTGTGTTGAAGCAACTGTTTATTTTAATTTATTTATTTTGTTTTGTCAGTCATGGGGCTTGAATTCTGGGCCTGGGCTCTTCTGTCCCTGAGCTCTTCAGCTCAAGGCGAGCACTCTACCACTTGAGCCACAGCGCCACTTCCAGTTTTCTGGTGGTTCATTGGAGAAAAGAGTCTCAGGGACTTTCCTGTCGGGGCTGGCTTTGAACGGTGATCCTCAGATCTCAGCCTCCTAAGTAGCTAGGGTTACAGGCGTGAGCCACCAGCACCTGACTGATGTAACTGTTTATTTTGTGCCCGACACCCTTTTTGCCTTTCCCTTCCCTTTCCCTTCTCCTGCAGCTAATACAACAAATGACAGCTGGAGCTGTTGGCCAGCTGGGGAGGGAAGTGGATGAGGTTGCATGGAAGAGCTAAAGCCTCATCTCTCCAGATGGGAAGGTCATAGATGGCGTCTCAAGTGGAATGATACTGTTATGATATGATGGCTGACGCCTATAATCCTAACTACTTGGGAGACAGTGATTGGGGAATCACAGTTCAAGGCCAGCCTGGGCAAAGAAGTTCATGAGACTCCATCTTACAGAAGATGGGTGGTATTGTATAACTAGAAAGGAAGTCTATAATACACTTAACACTTACAGGCATGAACCTCTAGTGCCTGGATTTTTTTTTTTTTTTTATTCCTAAATTAGGAGCGGGCAGGTGAATAGGATCCACACCGTCTGAGTTTGTGCACCAACCCAGGCTTCGGTGCCCCCCCCCCCCCCCCGTCTCCTCACTGATGACCTCAGGGTCCCTGGGAGGTGAACATGGTGACAGCCTGGAGCTCTGGGCTGCTCCATTGCCTTCACTCCCTCTGCGCGGAGCTCTGACTCGTGCCTGAGCCTTCCCGCTCTCCCATGGCTCTGTCTTTCTCCACAGGCCGAGCATGTCAGGACTCCACCTCGTGAGGCGGGGCCGTGAGCACAAGAAGCTGGATCTGCATCGAGACTTCACCGTGGCCTCCCCGGCCGAGTTCGTCACGCGATTTGGTGGGGATCGGGTCATCGAGAAGGTACAGGGTCTGGGTGGGGCTGGGCTGGAGTGGAAGGACCCCTCTTCCCCTCGCCCAGGCTGTGAGGGGCCATCTTCCCATGACGCTTGTACTTAATGCTGGTGGAGCTCTTGGCTCCCACCATGGCCAGATGCAACAGGTGCATCACCCCATTTCACAGGGAGGGAGGCTGAGGCCCCTGGACCTGTGAGTAGACACAGAACCCTGAGCAGCTTTTACGAAAGGCTGCTTTCCTGGTTATTTGATACGATGCATACAACCCAGACACCCCCAGTTTGGACCAGTTGCCATTTATGAATGCTCACACCATCCCTCTTCTCTCTCACAAAAGCCCAGAACCCTACTCTTCGGTGGTTCCTAGTGGAACTACATACAGAGATTGACATAGGTTGTTGCTAGAAAGTGGTAGAGCCAGGATTTGAACCTGGGTCACGTGGTTGCAGAGGCTTGGTCTGATCTATTTGGGAGCAGTTGAGCACAGCAACCGCATGGCTTATTGAGGGTGAGGTGGGAGGCCTCCCGTCACCTCCGCTACATTGTCCTGTCTCATTCAGCCATCCTGCATGTGCTGCTAGTGATTTTACAGATGAAGAGACTGAGGCTGAGAAGCTGGGATTTGAACTGGCTGTTGGACCCCAGTAGTGCAGTTTTCAGATTCCCCAGCCTGACTGGCTGAACACAGGCATGCTTCCACCCTGCCCCAGATTTAATCACCTGGGAAGGATCCAGAAAGTGTGTTTTTGCCACACTTGGCCAGAGACTGTTTCACAGCCAGCCCAACTTGTGGCCAGCGTTGAATTCCCAGGAGCTTAGGCCAGAGAGAAGGAAGAGGCCTGGTACGCATTCTGTCTTCACCGCGACCTTGGCTTGTCCTCTGCCACAGCCTGAGGATTAGAGCAGCCATTGGACCCTTGGGCTTCCTAGAGTGTTCTAGAACAGATAGGGGGCCATTCATTCCCCTTGCCCTCCTCTCCAACCTTTGCTTTGGTAATAAGGTCCTGGGCACTGTCCCTGACCTTTTTCCACATAGCTGGGATGATGGATGTGAGCAGCACAGCTGAATTTGAGTGTCTCTAACCCTTAGCTAGGAGAATGGTAAAATCTCTTTCAAAGGGAGGCGGTGAGGATAAAAGCAGGTAAAACACCCTTGCACTACGGTGTGGTACGTATTGAACACTAAGAAATGCCAGCGTTGATCATAGTAGTGCTCAAAAGCATGCTCAAAAGCCCGCCGCTTCTTTTAAGCACTAAAGCAGAAAGCATGTTATCTAGGAGTCATTCTTTAGATCTGTAAAATTTTGGAGAGTAGCTTTTTATTGGAATTTTACATGCCAAGTGCCTTTCTACAGATTTGTAGTTACATTCCTTTGATTATACCCCAAATCATTTCTTTTTTTTCCCCAAATCATTTCTTAAGCAAGTGTCCCATTATATTTTATTCCTCTGAGTAAATATTATCTAACATAAAAATATTTAGTGTGGTGTGACAGTCAAGCATGAAAAGCTAAAATAACTTCTGCCAAGAGCAACTCTTATTTCAACTGTGAGTGCCACCCAGTTGTAAAAATCACACTAGTTAAAATTGTAACTAAATCTAATTTCTAAACATTTGGATTTACATAGAAAATTGGAAGTGTATATTTGATTTCTAAAATAAATTTGTATTATTCAAAGGAGAAAAAAAAAAAGCCCGCCTCTTGTCCCCTCATCCATTCACTCCATCATCCGTTCATCCATTCCCTCGGCCTTCCATTCAGAGGGCTGGCAGACTTTGAGCACCTGCTCAGTGCTGGGCTGGGAGGGGCCGTTGAGGAGTGCTGTGGGCCCCACATCAGGCTCTGCCGCCGTGAGATGTGCGTGGAGGTGTCAGGCAGCTGCCAGCGCAGGTAGATGTGCATCTGCCTCCTTTCCGGTTTACCTGTGCAGGTGCTCATTGCCAACAACGGCATCGCCGCGGTGAAGTGCATGCGTTCCATCCGAAGGTGGGCCTATGAGATGTTCCGCAATGAGAGAGCCATACGCTTCGTGGTCATGGTGACCCCGGAGGACCTCAAGGCCAACGCAGGTACATGAACCTCACCCCTCCCCTGGTCATCTTTCCCTGCTCTCTCTCTCCTCCTCTCCCTCCTGGTGCCAGAGTCCCAAGATACCTTCCCAAATCCATGTTTATTTGCTCTTCCTTTATATATGTATATGTTTTATGTTGGTCCTGTGTCATGAACTCAGGGCCTGGGCGCTGTCCCTGAAGCTTTTTTGCCCAAGGCTAGTGCTCTACCACTTGACTCATAGCTCCACTTTTGGCTTTTTGGTGATTAATTGGATTTAAGAGTCTCATGGACTTTCCTGTCTGGTCTGGCTTTGAACTGCGATCCTCAGATCTCAGCCCCCAGAGTAAGTAGGATTACAGGCCTGAGCCACCCACCCCTGGCTCCTTTCTTCCTTATTTAATGACAATGCCTGCTGATCACAAGAGCAAACCAGATGCCTTAGAAGAGAGTAGTGGTCGTTAATCCACAGAATGGAAGTCCTGTCATTGTTCTAGCCGCTTGGGGTCTTTTTTTTCCAGATGTTTCCCCCTGCCGCTGTTCTCTGCTATGTTGCAGCCACTTGTTTGGTCTTCTACTTGCTCACCTATGTCTCTTAAAAGGAATCATTTTGTATTAGATGATTCTCCCGCTGCCTGAGGAGTCTTGTCTCTTTATAGCTCCTTCTCCACACAGCAGCCTACGTTATCTTTTGAGTCTCATCATACCCTTTTAAGAATGCCTCAGAAGCCGGGGTGCTGGTGGCTCACACCTGTAGTCCTGTCTGCTGAGGCAGCTGAGATGTGAATCACAATTTGAAGCCAGTCTGAGCAGAAAAATCTGCAAGACTCCATTTAGCCAGTAAAAAAGCTGGATAGGAGGTGTGGCTCAAATGGTAGAGCACCAGGCATGAGCAAAAAAACCCTCCTCAAAAACCAAGCGGGAGGCTCTTGAGTTCAACCTCTAGTATTGGCATGTGCGTGCATGCGCACACACACACACACACACACACACACACACACACAGCACACACACACGCACACATACACTGCTTCAGAGGAAACAACACTATCCTTGGTGCCAGCAACCTCGGCATCATCTCCTGCGTGGTCACAGCCTTGCTTGTTTCTCAGCCCCCTTTGACAGATGAAACCATTTGAGACCCAGGGGTATACGGACCCAGGGGTATATGTTTACCACTTGCCCACAGTTGCATAAGCAGCATGTGACACAGGCTGGGTGAGAACCCTGGCCTTGAAATCAGAGCATTATCCTGTGGGCCTTCCCCATGCTGTGCTGATACTTCACATCCTTTACCTGGAGCAGGTAGGCCTCATGTCCCTGCCAGCCTCGAATCCTCCACCATCTTGGCAGTCTGCTTCCTTTCTCTTCTTCCAGGCCTTTTCCAGGGCACCCTTGTTTTCACCGAATGAAAACCGCACTGAGTTTTATTCCAACTTTATTCCGTTTGTCCACAGCCGTCATGGCCAGAATGTGGTTGCCTTGACTTCAGTCTCTCCATACTTGTTCCCCTTTCCTTCCTGCTCCATCCCAGAGTACATCAAGATGGCAGACCAGTACGTCCCTGTGCCAGGAGGACCGAATAACAATAACTATGCCAACGTGGAACTGATTGTGGACATTGCCAAGAGGATCCCTGTGCAGGTAAGGCTGGCCCCGGTGCCCACAGCGGGGTGGCGCCCTGAGCTCTGGAGCAGCTGAGTTCCACCGTTCAGTGTGGTTCGTAGGACATGGCCCAGAGCTCTGGGTGGATGGGGGCTCGGTTCTTGAAGATGGAAGGGTCTGAGTTCACCCCTTTCTGTATTTGCAGGCGGTGTGGGCTGGCTGGGGCCATGCTTCCGAAAACCCCAAACTTCCGGAGCTGCTGTGCAAGCATGGGATTGCTTTCTTAGGTAGAAGGTTCTATCCAGCAGGGTTGCGAGCACTGCGGCATGGGGTGGGAGGAGGCTTGTTCAGCATCACCTCTGCTTCTCCATATGAGGCCCAAGTGGACTCAGGGATGGGCGGGCCCATGTCACCATGGTTCCCACAGCAGACTTACAGGAGGCCAGTGGAGTCCTCTGTGGTGTTTCTGTTGGTCTGATGGTTGTGGGCAAGTTCAGATTTCTGACTCTGTGTGTGTGTGTGTGTGTGTGTGTGTGTGTGATATTTTTGAGAGGACCACGTGTTTATCTGGGTTGTTCTCAGGCCTGACACCTTGATCACCATCTGACATGATTAGATAAAAAAATTATTGTTTGGGGCTGGGAAGGTGGCTCAGTGGTAGAGCGCTTGCCTTGCATGCCTGAGGCCCTGGGTTCGATTCCTCAGCACCACATAAGAAAAAAGCCGGAAGTGGTATAGCGCTAGCCTTGAGCTGAAGAGCTGAGGGACAGCGCCCAGGCCCAGAGTTCAGGCCTCCACAACCGGACCAAAAAAAAAAAAATTATTGTTTGGAGGCACCTGGAGTTTTATTTGTGCACATGCTTGTTAAGTCTGTACTTGTGTACATTTGTTAACACAGGACATCATGAGTGCCATCAGGGTATCGGTTTCAGGACTTCCCAAAAGACACCAAAGTCCTCCGCCGCTCAGACCCCTCCCTGTATAAAGCAGAATTATTTTTGTGTGCAACCTCTTGCCCAGCTATCCCTCTCAGATGACTTAAAATGTTTGGTACACAGCAGAGCTGCGTTATACCGCATTCATTTGGGAATAATGACCAAAAATGTTAAAATGGATACCTGTATGCAAGTAGAATGAGGAGTGGCCGTCCTGGGATGTGGAGTCCCTGTGACAGAGCCTGCAGGCCCAGGAGGCCGGCAGCCTGGCCCTCATAGAAACACTTCGCCACCCCACAGTCCAGCTCTTTCTTTACATGCTAGCTTGTGTTCTCTGCCCAGCCTTTTGCCTCCTGACAGGGTGAATTAATGTGTTCCCCACACAGCTGAGTTATAACCTACAGAGGTTTTCAGACCAGATGTTGCAAGTTGGTGGATGCAGTAGCAGACTGGCTGAGTTTTTCCTACCTGGTGTGAGATTAAAGCTCCCGGGGAGCTGGATCTGAATCCTTCCCTCCCTCCCTCCCTCCTTCCCTTCTTCCCTCCCTCTTTCCTTCCCTCCTTCTCTCTCCTTCCCTTCCTCTCTTCCTTCCCTCTTTCCCTCCCCTTCTCTTTACTTTCTTCCCTTCCCTTCCCTTCCCTTCCCTTCCCTTCCCTTCCCTTCCCTTCCCTTCCCTTCCCTTCCCTTCCCTTCCCTTTTCCCTTCTCTTCCCTTCCTTCTCCTCTCCCTCCTGCCTTTCTCTCCTTTCTTTCCCCATTCTTTGCCCTCCACCTGGCCTTGCCACTGTGCGCTTGTTTGCTACTCGGCTTCCAGAGTCTTCCGACTGAGTCCATTCTGCTGTCCTTTTCCTGACTCCTCAGGTCCCCCCAGTGAAGCCATGTGGGCCTTAGGAGATAAGATTGCTTCCACCATCGTGGCTCAGACCCTGCAGATCCCAACCCTGCCCTGGAGTGGAAGTGGTAAGAGATTCTGGCCTTTGTTTTAGGGGAACCTCTCCGTCTAGTCGGGGAACAGGAGTGTGCTTTTAAAAATTCTTACGTTTAGCCAGGCATGGTGCCTCATACCTGTAATCCAAGCAACTCAGGAGGCTGAGGTCTGAGGATGGAGGTTTGAAGCCAGACTGGGCAGAAAAGTCCATGAGATTCTTTAACTCCAGTTAACCAGAATTGGGGGTATAGCTCAAATGGTAGACGCCCCCTTAAATTAAAACACACACACACACACAAAAACAACAAACTACCCAGTGAATAGCACAAGGTCCTGAGTTCAAGACCCAATAGAGGTCCCCCGAAAAGAAAAAAAAAATGATTCCTTTGGGTGGTTGGGATTCTTTTTGGAGTGCAGTCCGTGTTGCTCTAGGGAGAGGCAGTGTCAACTTGATTTCCTGGGGGGGGGGGGTAGAGTGGGGGGGGCCGGTGCCAGGTCAGTCTCAAGGCGTAGAAGAGGCAGCGAAGGAGGCTGGAAGGATGGCTCTGTGCTTTGTTGGTCCGGAGCAGCTTGGGTGCTTCCCGGGCTGTGTATTCTGCCATCCCAGGGCCTGATGGTCTCAGCCTGCTTTGTGCCTCTCCAGGTCTGACGGTGGAGTGGGCAGAGGAGAACCTGCAGCAGGGGATACCCATCCACGTCCCCGAAGATGTCTACAGCCTGGGCTGTGTGAAGGATGTAGACGAGGGCTTGGAGGTAATGGCGGAGCTAGTGCGGGGACCTGGGTGCTAGACTTGCCTCCTCGTCCTGGTAGTGGTTGGTTGGTTCCTGTCTCATCTCTGAAGAGGCTCGTTTGTCCTTGGCCCTCAGGCAGCAGAAAAGATTGGTTTTCCATTGATGATCAAGGCTTCTGAAGGTGGTGGAGGGAAAGGAATTCGTAAGGCTGAGAGCGCCGAGGATTTTCCCATGCTGTTCAGACAAGTGAGCGGTCCCTGGGCCCTCGTGGGGGTCTTTTCTTTCGTTGGCCACCTGATGAGTTCTCTCAGCATCATTTTCTGATCTTCCAGGAGGGGTTTTCAGGAGCTGGGTCTGTGGCTGTTTTTTTTGTTTGTTTGTTTTTTGCTTTTATTATTTTTGTGAGTGGTGGTAGTAATCAAACCTAGGCCTTCAGCATGCTAGACAAATGCTCTGCCACTGGGCTGTGTCCCAGCTTTGTGTTAAAGATTAGTGTGTGTACACATCAGTACAGGGGCTTGAACTCAGGGCCTGGGCTTCTGTTCTCCTATCTTCCCACTTTCCCTCACCTCACATTGCTGGGGTGATAGGCACCCACACAGCACCATGCTTTGCTTTATTGGTTGAGATGGGGTCTTACGAAGCTTTCTGTCCAGGTTAGCTTCTAACTATGATCTTTTTGGTCTCTACCTTATGAGCAGCTTGGATTACAGGCATGAACCACTGTACTTGGCTCTGAACACACACGCATATCTATCTATCTATCTATCTATCTACACATATATATATATAATTTTACTTAATTTTAATTATAATTTAATGGGTTTTGAATTCAGGACCTGGCTGAGTTACATCCCCAGCCCTGAAAATGTTCCTAATGTAAGAATTCAAACAAGTCCAGGGTTATATTGGGGTGAATAAAAGCTCCTTTCCTCATCCCTTCCCAGTCTTTTCTCTGTCAGATGTAAATACTCTTTGTAATTGGGTCTTTTTCTTGAGCACAGAGGCCCTGAGTTCAAGCTGCAGTATTGGCACACACACACACACACACACACACACACACACACACACATACACACACACACACACACACACACACACACACACACACACACACACACACACACACAGAGCAGATTCACAGTGCTGTTGTTTGATGCTGTCTTTTGATGACTTCCAGAAGTTTCTGGAGCTGATTTCCCCATGGAGAGCCAGCAGCTGTATTTCCCCTGCAGGTGCAGAGCGAGATCCCGGGCTCTCCCATCTTTCTCATGAAGCTGGCCCAGCACGCGAGGCACCTGGAGGTCCAGGTGCTGGCTGACCAGTATGGGAATGCAGTGTCGCTGTTTGGGCGGGACTGCTCCATCCAGAGGCGCCACCAGAAGATCATCGAGGAGGCGCCGGCTACCATCGCCACGGCAGCTGTGTTTGAGTTCATGGAGCAGGTACGCTTCACAGAGCTGGGGCCGGTGGGGGGCGGCTGCAGGGATTTCAAGGCCACACAGGTGTGTTGTGGGTGTCGGCTGATTGCTGAGGTCCCAAAGCGTTTCCCTCATCACAGGTCATCAGTGGGCACTGGGCGAGGGAGTCCACAGTCCCTTCTGATTCCTAAGGCAATTGCTGGAAACCAATACCTCTTCCTGCAGTGTGCGGTGCTCCTGGCCAAGACCGTGGGCTACGTGAGTGCCGGAACCGTGGAATACCTGTACAGCCAGGATGGCAGCTTCCACTTCCTGGAGCTGAACCCTCGCTTGCAGGTCGAACATCCCTGCACAGAGATGATTGCCGACGTCAACCTGCCGGCTGCCCAGCTGCAGGTGAGCAAATCCCCTCCACCTCACCCCTACCTTGCCTCTCACCCTCTTCCTGCTCCTATTAGCCCTTCCTGCCTTCTTGCCCCACACCTAGCTGACTGTCCAGAAAAATGTTTCTTAACCGTTCATTTCATGATCAGATCTTAAAGACATTGTCTCCAATCCTTCTCCTGGGAGAGCTGTCCTGACTGAGATACTGTATGTATTCATGTTCCATAAATTTATCTGAAAGCACAGATAAATAAAGACGAAATTTTTTTCCACACCCCCTGGGGGACAGTGTCACTTCCATTGAAGACACATGACCTGCAGGTATGAACTCCGTTCATAAGAACTCTTAAAAATTTAATGTATCCTTCCTCTGTTCTTCCTTTCCTTCCTCCCTCCCTTTCTCTTTCCGTCTGTTCCTCCCTCTTTCCTTCATGCCTTCCCTTCTTCTCATCACCAGATTGTTTTTTTTTTTTTGTTTTGTTTTACTTGATGTCTTTATATTTTTTCCCCCCAGTCATGGGGCTTGAACTCAGGGCCTGGATGCTGTCCCTGAGCTTTTTTTGCTCAAGGCTAGCACTCTACCACTTGAGCTATAACATCACTTCTGGCTTTTTCTGTTTATGTGGTACTGAGGAATCGAACCCAGGGCTTCATGCATGCTAGGCTAGCAACTCTACCATTAAGCCACATTCCCAGCCTGTATTTATATTCTTTAAAAATTTCAGGAGAGGGGCTGGGAAGGTGGCTCAGTGATAGAGCGCTTGCCTTGTAATGCATGAGGCCCTGGGTTCGATTCCTCAGCACCACATAAGAAAAAAGCCGGAAGTGGCGCTGTGGCTCAAGTGCTAGCCTTGAGCTGAAGAGCTGAGGGACAGCGCCCAGGCCCAGAGTTCAGGCCCCACAACGGGACCCCCCCCCAAAAAAAACAAAAATTGCAGGAGAGTTGTGTGTATAATACATCCTGTAGTTACATTCACCAGTTAGGACATCGCCATCCATCTATCCATCCATCCATCCATCCATCCATCCATCCATCCATCCATCCATCCATCCATCCATCTACCTACCTACCTACCTACCAACCTACCTATTTTCCCCCATACCTCATTAGTCTACATACTTTTTTTTTGTCTGTATAATTTCTTTGGGGAAACATTTTGGAGTCAGTCTTTTGGGGGATGATTGGGCTGAACCTTTGTGAGGTGGCCCGTAAATATTGTAATAGAGGTGAAGCATCCCAAGAACAGGCAGTCCGGTGTAGTGTGTGATACAGCTGGTTCCTTTGGGAAGGAGAGCATTGCTGTGGCCTGGTTACTGTGCTGTCTACAGTAGCAATGCTCTGCTTTCTGGTATCCTCAGAGGTCTTACAGCTGCTTTTATTTGTGTGAAGTCTAGAATCCAACCCAGGAGGACACCTTGCATTTCATTGTCATGCCTCTTTAGTCTTTTTAATCTGCAGTATTTCCCAATCATAGTTTTTGTTGTTGTTGTTGTTTGCTTTGTTTCAATTTTGGTTGGCATAGGGGCTTGAACTCAGAACTTTGCACTCTCTATCTTGCTCATAGCTTATACTCTTATCACTTGGGCCACACCTCCAGTCTAACATTTTGCTTCGAGATGGAGTCTTAAGTACTTTTCTGCCTGAGAACTGGCTTTGAACTATGGGTTTCCAGATCTCAACCTCCTGAATAGCTAGGATTTCATGTGTGAGCCACCGATACCCAGCTACATTTTCTCCATTCTTGCCATTGGCTTTTTTTGTGTGTGGGCTGGGTACCAAACCTACGGCCTCCTGCAGCATTGGCACTTTTGCAGCATTTGGCTGCCTGTTTGTGAATCTGGATCTGTCTGGCGATTTCTTCCAGATCATATCACATTCTGTCAGAATTTAGTGCATCCTGAGAAGAGGTCCAAGCAGTGAATTGTGAAGGTGTGCAACATATAGCTGGTGGCTAGAAGTGTCTGGTTTTTTTTGTTTTTTTTTTTGCCAGTTGTGGGGCCTGAACTCTGGGCCTGGGCGCTGTCCCTCAGCTCTTCAGCTCAAGGCTAGCGCTCTACCACTTGAGCTATAGCGCCATTTCCAGCTTTATCTGCTTATGTGGTGCTGAGGAATCGAACCCAGGGCCTCATGCATGCAAGGCAAGCACTCTACCACTGAGCCACCTTCCCAGCCCCCAAGTGTCTGGGTTTTGCTTCTTCTTCATGCCAGTGTCCCTGTCACCTTCACAGAGCCTCCTGCCCGAGCATTACAGCCCAGTCGCTTCCCACTCTGGTAGCTCTGGGTGTCCAGGTTTTTTTCTTCCATGCACATGTTTCCCCCTTGTGTGACTTTGTTTCTTCTTTTCACACACTGTCTGCTCTGCGGGAGCCTTGTCTTGCGTTATAGATTTTTCCTCTTCCTTCTCCTATCCCACTATAGTACAGAAACCTGTAGACAGGCTCCGTATGTCTGAAATTGTTGACTGAGCCTCTTCCTTCATCACTGGGCCATTTGGGGCAGGGATTGCAAGGGGATGGAACTGATTTGGTGGCATGGGTTCTGCACTGTAGATTGCCATGGGTGTGCCGCTGTACAGGCTGAAGGACATCCGGCTTCTCTATGGAGAGTCTCCATGGGGGGTGACGCCCATTTCCTTTGAGACCCCCACCAACCCTCCAATCGCCAGAGGCCATGTCATTGCAGCCAGGATCACCAGCGAAAACCCAGACGAGGCAAGTGTGGGGCCCTAGGGTTTCTAGCATCTTCTATCTCCCTGGGTATGTGGGCTTCTGAACTCAGTGATGAAGAAAATGAGGCACGGAAGGAACGTGTCTTGTTTTAATCGGCTTCCTCTACCTGTGACACGTGCCAGGCACCAGGCAGATCCTCACACATTGCCTGGAGAGCCTGCCCAGGTGGGTGAGTCTTGTAGGTAACTCTCCATCTGGCGCTCATCCGGTGCAGAGCCTAGGTCCTTGGGATTCTGACCCCCCTGTGCTTTGTCTGTAATATGGAGTCCCACACTCCCTCTGTGGCTTGCTCTTTCTAGGTTTTGTAAAGGGCCACTGGCATGTCACAGTTCACATGCTTGCCAACTGATTGTCATGGGTCTCAGTAATTTACTCTGACGTTATTTCCTCGCTTCCTCTCATTTTTTTTTTTTTTTGGCGTCTGGTCATGGGGCCTGAACTCTGGGCCTGGGTGCTGTCCCTCAGCTCTTCAGCTCAAGGCTAGCACTCTACCACGTGAGCCACAGCGCCACTTCCAGCTTTTTTTCTTTTTGCTTATGTGGTGCTGAGGAATCGAACCCAGGGCCTCATGCATGCAAGGCAAGTGCTCTACCACTGAGCCATCTTCCCAGCCCCCTTCCTCTCATTATTGAAATTAATACACATACATAACTTTTGAGACAGGCTGTTGCTACGTAGCTTAGGCTGGCCTCAGACTCGCAATTCTCAGCCTTCCTAGTGCTGGATCATAGGTGTGTGCCATCATGCCTGTTTCTTCAAATTAAATATATGTCACATATAAACATATGTTGTTTAGGTTTTGGTAGAACTCAGGCTCAACACTTGAGCCATTCCAGTAGCCCTAAATTTTATATGTGTGTGTGTGTGTGTGTGTGTGTCTGTGTGTGTGTTATGCTCATACTGGGTGGGGCTTGAACTTAGAACCTAGGCTCTGTTCCTTAGCTTTTTTGCTCAAGATGGGTGCTCTACCATGTAAGGCATAGTCACACTTGCTGCTTTTTCTGGTGATTAAATGTAGATCAGAGTCTCAAGGCTGGGAATGTGGCTTAGTGGTAGAGCGCTTGTCTAGCATGCATGAAGCCCCAGGTTTGATTCCTCAGTACCACATACACAAAAAAAGCCGGAAGTGGTGCTGTGGCTCAAATGGTAGAGCAAGTAGCTTTGAGCAAAAGAAGCTCAGGGACAGTGCCCAGCCCTGAGTTCAAACCCCAGAACTGTCACACACAGAGAAAAGAGAGTCTCAAGGATTTTCCTTCCTCTGGCTGGGTTTGAACCTTAATCCTCCAATCTCAGCCTCCTGCCTAGCTAGGTTTGCAGGTGTGAACCACTGGTGCCTGGCTTTTAAATGTATTTGTAACTGATACATACAAAGTAAAAGTTGAGCCTCCTAGCCAACTCTTTTCTCTATATATTATATATAACTATGTATAAATATGTATTTATATATGTACATATGTATATTTAAAGACATGATGCACTCACATGGATCCACAGCGGGAGATAACAATGTTTGCTAAACGTTGCTTGGGGGCGGGTAGGGCTGCTGGCCCTTGCCAGAATTGAGTTCTGGTGAAAATATATCCAGAGTAATGACTTCTTCCATCTGGCTTTTCCCCATTGGGGCATCAGGGGTTTAAGCCGAGCTCGGGGACAGTCCAGGAACTGAACTTCCGCAGCAGCAAGAATGTGTGGGGCTACTTCAGCGTGGCAGCCGCCGGAGGCCTACATGAGTTTGCAGACTCCCAATTCGGGCACTGCTTCTCCTGGGGCGAGAACCGTGAAGAGGCCATTTCGTGAGTATTGCTCCCCGGTGCTCCCTCCCTGCCGCTGTACCGTTTCCCTGCCTCCCAGCTTTTTCTGTGTATGTGGTACTGAGGAATCAAACCCAGGGCTTCATGCATGCTAGGCACGCGCTCTACCACTAAGCCACATTCCCAGCCCCCAAGTGAAGTTTCTTAGGAGGATGTGCCCTACTGTGTACCCCAAGGTACACAGTTTCTGCAGGGCTGAAAACCCAATCGACAGGACCCCCCACAATGAAGGACCCCATCTTATTTCTCCTGTCTTGACATAGGCACAAAGAGAAGTAAAACCCAGTTCACTTTATAATGAATTGACCTTTCTTTTTGCTTGTTTGTTGATTGTGGGGCTTGAACTCAGGGCCTGTGCGCTGTCCCTGAGCTCTTTTTGCTCCAGGCTAGCACTCTACCCCTTTGAGCCACAGTGCCGCTTCTGTTTTTCTCCTGAAGCCATTGTTGCCCCCGCCCCACACCTGCTCACAAGTGGAGAAGCCTCACCTCCAAGAAGAGGTGCATTCATACCTCACCTCTTTTCCTTCCATTTCCTCCTGAGCCCGGTCACAGTGATACGTGTCCTCAGAAGACACGGCGGTGTGGCTGGCAAGAAAGCAGCCTGGGTGCTGGGGAGGCGAGAGACAGACTGAGCATCAGCCAGAGAGACAGGCTGTTTCTCCATCCACCGTGAACGACAGCCATAGTTAATAAGAGTGAAATGGTCGTGCACACACGGCTGACATTTGCCGATGATTGTCAGTAACTTTACACCGAGAATCTCGTGGTGATCCTCAGGGGTCCTCATGACGTCACAGTTACTCCCCCATTTTCCGGATGAGGAGAACCGCTGTCCGGGGAGTGGTTAAGCCACTGGTTCCTCAGCCTGTCCATGTTAAAGCTGAAGTGACACCCCTCTGTCCCAGGGCCCCTCTTGCCTCTTGTGTCTTCCTGGCACTCTAAAAACCATGCTACAGAATGTCCACAGGCATTCTACGTGGACTCGGAAGCTAGTGGCGTGCCCTTCCCCCTCTAGGAACATGGTGGTGGCTTTGAAGGAGCTGTCCATCCGGGGCGATTTCAGGACCACGGTGGAATATCTCATCAACCTGCTGGAGACTGAGAGCTTCCAGAACAACGACATCGACACCGGGTGGCTGGATCACCTCATCGCTGAGAAAGTGCAGGTGGGGAGGCGCCCCGTGTCTGTGGCTCCCCCTGCGGATGGGGGCTGGGGCAGGACACTGACACTGAACCCCCCTCCCCCCCCACCCCGTGTCTCCTAGGCAGAGAAGCCAGACATCATGCTCGGGGTGGTATGCGGGGCCTTGAACGTGGCCGATGCGAAGTTCAGAGACTGTATGACGGATTTCCTGCACTCCCTGGAAAGGTACTGGGCATCATCCATCAGCCTTGTCCCTCTTGGGGGGAGGCCATGGAAGGCAACTTGTGCTTGATTTAGGTGACCAATCGGTGACCAGGCAGTTGGTGAGCTCCTCCCACCAGGCTGCTTGTGCAGTGTCCAACCAGAGCTGCCCTGGAAGAGTCGGGGAAGGGGATTGGGTGGGGGGGGAGGTGGGGTGGAGAATTCGGTGAAGTAGGGTGGAGGTGGGGCTTGGGGGTCCTTGAGGCCTGGACAGACAGTCCAAGACAGCTTCCTGCTGACATGGAGTTCAGAGAACATGGAGGCGCGTTGAGAAGCCGCAGAGTAGATCAAAGATCATCTCTCCTGATGTTTCTTTCCCTGGTCCTCACCTGGCCACCAGGAGACTACTGGAAAGCTAGGCCATGGCCAGCTGCTTACCATCGGCTCTCCACCTCAGCATTGTGGATCCGAGTGGGGCCGTTCTGTGAGCCTGGTTGGGTGACAGCCACAGCATGGCTCCTGCCTGCTTGATGCCAGGAGCCCGTTCCCCCGAGTCAGTGTTCAGTGTCTCTGGAATAGAGCCGAATCACCTTCCACTGGGCAAGAGGGGCAAGGTGGTTTGGCACAGGTAGCGGTCAAGCTCATGGGTGATGACAGAGCCAGAATCCCCGCTGGCTTCTTTCCCAGCATTGAACACTCCCCATACAGGGAGCTTTTCTGAGAAGCCATGATAGATTGGGCTCCCCCGAAAGCTGTTTACGTTATGTCCTTATTCATTCATTCAGCAGATACAGGTTGTACAAGGTGTGTTTTGTTGAGAAGTGTGCACACATGTATCGTGTATCCTGAGCAACCTCACCCCTTCCAGCACTTTCTCAGCTGTAGAAAATAATTTCAACAGGTTTTGTTGCTCGGTATTTATTGCCATACATGCAAATAAACGGCATCAGCCACGGTCATCCTCATCCACCCTCTTCCTCATTCCTCCCCGACCCCTCTCGCTGGTGCCTACCCCTCAACAGAGCCCATTTTACTTTCTTATTCTTCTTCCTGTTTTAGTGTCTATTAATTACACGCAGGGGTTTCACCATGACATTTCAGACTCGCATATGCTCTAGTCTGACTAACCCTCCCCGTGGCTCTCTCTTTCCCACCCAACCCCTTATTGACTAGTAGTAGCCTCCCCGATTGTGGAGGCTACTTGTACCATCTTTATTTATGGTTGCACTGTATTTTGAAATTACTCACCCCTCATCTTTGCCCAGAAAGCCTTGTTAAAAGTTTGTATCTGCCAAGTGCTGGTGGCTCAAGCCTGTGATCCTAGCTACTCAGCAGGCTGAGCTCTCAGGATCATGGTTTAAAGTCCAGTCTAAGCAGGAACATCTCTGTATCCACCTGGGAAGACAGGGTGGGAGTCAATCCTTCAAAGTTCCCGAGAGACCCTTATCTCCAATTAACTACCAAAAAGCTAGAAGTAGAGCTGTGGCTCAAGTAGTAGAGTGCAAAAAAAAAAAAAAAAAAAAAGCTCAAGGACAGTGCCCAGGCTCTGAGTTCAAGCCCCAGAACACTCACACACACACACACACACACACACACACACACACACACACACACACACAGAGGAAAAAGAAAAAAAAAAAGAAAAAGAAAAAAGGTTCATATCCTTCAAAATGCCAAGTTCTGGGGAATGTCAGATATGGTCTGTGTCCCATGCCTTTTAATCAAATTTAATTTTCTATTGCACTAGCAAGAGATTTTATGTGTTTTTTGGTACTGGGGTCAGGAACTCTTACAACCTGCCACTGAGCCACAACCACCAGTCCCCTGGGTGATCTTGCTGAATTCAGGGGCGGGGGGGGGGGGGGGGGGAGGGGACTGATTGGTGATTGGTCTCTCTCCAGTCTGACGGCAGGTCTGTCTTATCTTGCAGGGGCCAGGTCCTCCCTGCAGATTCGCTGTTGAACATTGTGGACGTAGAGTTAATTTACGGAGGTGTCAAGTACATTCTCAAGGTAAAAGGCCCTTGGGCCTCTCCGATGTTTCCAGTGTTCCGGATGCTTGAGGGAATTTACGTCACCCATGAACCGCCCCTGAAATGTGGAGTAGATTTTTCTTGTGCTTGAGTCTGAGCAGCTAGGTTTCCCACATAGTCTGGGCTGGCTATGTGAGTCCGAGCCATGTGCAAAGATCCCCACACACTGTCTGGGAGACTGCTGTGGTATGGTGACAGCGCCACCGTCTGGTGGCCGGAGAGACCAGGAGGTGGGTGCACAGTTGTCAAGGTGCCAGCTGGTCATCAGGAAGGGAGCTGTCCTAGCCCTCCCTGCTTCTGGGAGCTGCTGGCAGTCCCTGATATTTTAGTTTGCAGTCCCATCATATTTGTGTGGCTTTCTTCTGTGTGTGTGTGTGTGTGTGTGATTATCTTCCTTTGTGCCTGTGTCTCCTCTATCTCCTTTCACAAGAGGCTGGAAAGTTCAAGGTCAAAGTTACAAGGATAGATTTGGTGTCTGGTGAGGGCCACTTCCCAGCCTGCAGCTGGTACCTTCTCCCACTGCCTTCACATGGTAGAAGGGGCGGGGCAGGGGAGGGGAGGTGTCTCTTGTTTGTTTGGTGGTAGGGCTCGAACTCTGGGCCTGGGCGCTGTCCCTCAGCTCTTCAGCTCAAGGCTAGCGCTCTACCACGTGAGCCACAGCACCACTTCCGGTTTTCTGAATGGTTTGTTGGAGATAAGAGTCTGATGGGCTTTGAACTATGATCCTCAGATCTCAGCCTCCTGAGTAGATATGATTACAGGTGTGAGCCACTGGAGCCTGGCTCTGGGTCCTTTTATAAGAGCACAAATCCTATCATGAATCCTCCATCCTCTAAATGAGATCTCACCAGAGGCCCTGCCTCCTAATACTACGTTTGATGTAAGGTTTCCATGTAGGAACCTGGGGGCACAGAGCGCATAGCACTCTGGTACACCCAGTGTACCAGGCCCTTGAAATACCCTCCAGGCCTGCCTCACCCAGTGTGAGCCCCAGGCCCTGACACCTTGGTGGCCCTGCTTCATCTGTTTGGAGGCGGGCATCTGATGCGCTGGAGGGTGACAGATGGCTAGGCAGGGCCTGTGTTTGCTGCCCATGGCCCTTCATACACGGGCCAGTGTGGCTCCGTGATACCAGCCCCTCTCCAGCCCCCTGTGTGGCTGCTCCAGGGCAATGGAAGCTGGGGCTGGGGAGAATGGGGCTTCCACTCCCGCACTGGCCGCCAGCCCTTCCCCACCACTGTAC
The DNA here is from genome assembly GCF_019054845.1 of Dipodomys spectabilis. Classification (NCBI taxonomy): domain Eukaryota; kingdom Metazoa; phylum Chordata; class Mammalia; order Rodentia; family Heteromyidae; genus Dipodomys; species Dipodomys spectabilis. Next base: position 835,486 of record NW_024871503.1, read on the forward strand.
AGTAGGGGTGACATCCCCCTCCCCCGCAGGTGGCCCGGCAGTCCCTGACCACGTTCGTTCTCATCATGAATGGCTGCCACATCGAGATCGACGCCCACCGGCTGAACGACGGGGGTCTTCTGCTCTCCTACAACGGCAACAGCTACACCACCTACCTGAAGGAAGAGGTGGACAGGTGCGTGGCTGCCCGCACCTGTGGGCAGAGCTGGAAATGCCAAGCGGACTGGGCCCTGAATGAGGTCCATCGGGCACATTCTGAGGGTGTCCGGAGAGAGGTTGGGGGCCCGGCAGGAACTTGGGGAGGGGGGGGGGGCTCCAGGTGTCATCTTTCTAGGGACCTGGAAGGATTCAGAGCTGAGGGAGGGGCCTTGTATTTGGCCAGGAGGGTAGCCAGGTGCCTGCTTGTGTCTGAGCCACCATGTTCACACAGGATGGTTGTAGAGTAGATATGCCTTCCAGCAGCAGTATAGATACATGTGTATATGTGTGTGTGGACCTGGGTGAGCCTGCGTGTGTATGTGAGTATGTGTGTGTGTGTGTGTATGTGTTCTATAGTCCTTGATGTTTAAGGCAGAGGAGATTGACACCTGACAGTGGCCCTCCTCCCTCTCTCTCTCTCCCTCTTTCCCTCCCTTCCTCTCATCTTTCCTCCCTCCCTCCCTCCCTCTATAGTTCAGGCTGACCTAGACCTTAACAATCCTCCTGCCTCAGCCTACCAAGTGCTGGGATTACAGGCATGTGCCATCATGTCCAGCTTTATTATTTCTTTTCTAATCTATGTTCTATCCACCAAGAATATTGGAACCTTCTAGCCTGGCATGGGTGGCTCACACCTGTAATCTTAATTCCTCAGAAGGCTGAGATCTAAGGATTGTGGTTTCAAGCCAGTCCCCGGCAGGAAAGTCCTTGAGACTCTTATCTCCAATACCAACAAAAAGCTGGAAAAGGAGCTGTGGTTCATGGGGTAGAGCACTAGCCTTGAGCCAAAGAAGCTCAGGGACAGCGTCCATGCCTAAGCTCAAGCCCCAGGACCAGCACATGTGTGTACACATACGTGTGTGTGCATCACACACACACACACACACACACACACACACAAAAGAATATTGAAAGCTTCTGTGATCTTTACTCAGTATCCTTTTGTCTTCCCCATCGGGTTGATGGTGAAGATTTAGTAGCTGGGACATGGCTCAAGTGGTAGAGAATTTACCTAGCAAGCAGGCGACGCTGAGTTCAAACCATAGAACGCGGTGGGGGTGAGGGAAGGGAGCATGTTTCAGCCAGAAAAGAAGCATGTTCTTTGCTCCTCTATCGCACTTTCAGTGTCTCCATTATAAGCATCAGTTGCCACCATTTGGGGACGTAAAGTCGCTCACTCCGAGCCACAGGTGACAACCCGGCGGCCTTTAGGACAAGTGAAAGGCTGCCCAGAGCTGGACTGGGGCTTCCTTGGTCTGAGGTCCCCATGTCTCTTTCTCTCTCACAGTTACCGGATCACCATAGGCAACAAGACATGTGTGTTTGAGAAGGAGAACGACCCCACCATCCTGAGGTCCCCATCGGCTGGGAAGCTGACTCAGTACACGGTGGAGGACGGGGGCCATGTGGAAGCGGGGAACAGCTACGCTGAGATGGAGGTGACTGCAGGGCCGGCCCTGGGCGTGGTTCTGCGGCCTCCAACCCCTGCTCCCCCGACATGGCCTGCGCCCAAGCTGATGGGCCTCCTCCTCACCTTGACCACAGCCTGCAGACTCCTAGGAGGCCCAGACCGTGGGGCTCAGCCTGGCAATCCTCAGTGGGAAGAACTGGTTAATTCACACGATGGCCACCCTTAAAAAGGGGTAAACCTTGCTGGGTGCTAGCGGCTCACCTCTATGATCCTCCAGCCTCCTCTCAGGAGGCTGAGATCTGAGGATCACAATTGAAAGCCAGCCCGCATAGAGACTCTTATCTCCAAGTGATCACCAAAAAGCCTCCTGAGTGTAAGCCCCAGTACTGACAGACAGACAGACAGACACAGCATCCATTTTCCTGTCCTGGAAACCCCTGCTTCCCTGGCTGTTTTTGCAGGCTGAGCTATCTCATGAGTGTGCTGTGCCCACTTTACAGCCAGCTTACTGCTTGAGGCTACGGGGGCAGCCGATCTGTTTCCATGGCACAGCCCTTGCTCAGAGTCCCTCCTTTTGTGGGACTCTGTGCCGCACACACAGCCCAGCCTGGCGATGGGCTCTGCCTTCCATCTTCTTTCTGCAACCCAGGTGATGAAGATGATCATGACCCTGAACGTGCAGGAGAGTGGCCACGTGAAATACATCAAGCGGCCAGGAGCCGTGCTGGAAGCTGGCTGTGTGGTGGGCAGGTTGGAGCTCGATGACCCATCTAAAGTGCACCCGGTAGGTGATGCCCCATTTCACCTGTGGCCGGTCTGCCCACAGTGTCCTCCTTCCCCTGCATGTTGAGAGATGAGCAGATTGGAAAGGTCCCCTGCTCTCCTGCCTCTGCCGTTCCAGCAATCACTGTGAAAACCAGGAATGCTCGCCGGCACTGCCCTGCTCTTCTCAAATCCCTTGAAAGCTCTCCATCCCACTCCCAGCAAAACCCAAGTTCTCACAATGAGTGGTGCCCTGGTGTCCTCCCTAGCTTCCCCTAGAACCCACCCATCCCTGCCCCAAACTTCCCTCCTGCACGGAAGGACCTGCCGCAGGCTCCCCCCCCCCCCCCCCACCCCGTGAAGTTATTTCAGGCACAGATTGTTAAACCCATTGCCCAGAATGTTATGTAGAAAGCAAAGTGCAAAATATTAATGAGTTTTGTGCCTAAATGTGCACCCTAGTTCAAAGATATTTTTCTATTTGCTGGGTGCTGGTGGCTCATGCCTGTAATCCTAGCTACTCAGGAGGCTGAGATCTGAGGATCACAGTTCAAAGCCAGCCTGGACAGGAAAGTCTGTGAGTCTCTTAATCTCCAATTAACCACCAGAAAACTGGAAGTGGTGCTGTGGTTCAAGTGGTAGAGCGCTAGCTTTGAGCTGAAGAGCTGAGGGACAGTGCCCAGGCCCAGAGTTCAAGTCCTACAACCAACAAAGAAAAGAAAAGAAAAAGAGGGCTGGGAAGGTGGCTCAGTGGTAGAGTGCTTGCCTTGCATGCCTGAGGCCCTGGGTTCGATTCCCCAGCACCACATAAGTAAAAAGAAAAAAAGCTGGAAGTAGCACTGTGGCTCAAGTGGTAGAGTGCTAGCCTTGAGCTGAAGAGCTGAGGGACAGCGCCCAGGCCCAGAGTTCAGGCCCCACGACCGGACCAAAAAAGAAAAGAAAAAGATCTCTATTTGTATAAATATGCAGATATTCCCAAACCAAAATAATCCGAAATTCCATATGCTTCTGGTGATTCACTGTTTTTAGTAAGGAATGCTCAGCTTTCTCTGAAATCATTTGCACATCTGCTCCAAACAACACAACAAAAAAGAGCAGATTGCAAGTGATTTCTTCTAAGGTTTGGCCTTAAAAATTTTGCTTGAAGATCTCTACATGGAGTTCTCCTGTAATGCATTTTTTAAAATCAAAGACTGTTATTTAAATATAATTTAGGGAAATTTTAGATCCATAGTGACAGAAAAATAGGGCTTTTGGCGATAATGAGCCTTTTAAAATCAACACACTTTGATTTTCTTGCATAATTAGAATAGCAAAGGTACTCTGTCCTTCTAAAGAAGAAGACAAAAACACTGAAACTATGATTGAATAAAACACTTACAAGCTGATTATCTCTTTTTAAAAATTTCTAATTTTAATGTTATTATGAAGGTGTTATGCAGAGGATATTTTTCATTATCTTTTGTTTGCAATTAGGCAGGGTGTCACCAATTTCTTACCATAAAGTTTCAATGCCCAGTCTAAGTTTCCCTTAGTCATGACAAAAGAAAACTAACAAAAACAAAACTGACTAAAAAATGAAAACCCAAATCAAAAAGAGAAAAGTAGGCTGTATCCTTTTGGCACAGGGTATGATTTGCTCCAGTGGGACACAAGGTCTTCATCTTATGCTAATATGACCTTCTGTCATTGTGACAAAATTCCTGGCCAAACATGTTAAGAGGAGAAAGAGTATTTATTATTTATTATTATTATTTTCTATGAAGTGCCAGGCAGGGCTTGAACTCAGGACTTAGGTACTATTCCTTAGCTTTTTTTTTTTTCAAGGCTGGAACTCTGCCACATGAGCCACACCGCCTCTACCAGCTTTTTGGTAGTTAACTGGACAAATGAGTCTCATGGATTTGCCTGCCCAGGTTGGCTTGGAAACATGATCCTCACATCTCCTCAACCTCCTGTGTAGCTAAGATTACGGTCATGAGCCACCAGCATCCAACAGAAGGGTTGATTTTGGCTCTCAGATTCAAGGGTATCAGTCTACTGTAACTGGTTCGATTATGTCAGGCCTGCAGGAGGGGAAAGTGGTGGAGAGTGTGGTAGACCTGCTCACCTCATGGTGGCTAGGAAGCAGAGTGCGTGAAAAACAACATTAAAAAACCCCAGAAAACCTCATTGGCTCCAGAGTATCCTATTAGTTTCATCGGTTTGACCCTGTTTACCTTGTTATTTTCTCTTTATGGAGTTCAGTGGGAGGGAGAGTGGGCTTCTTTGGGTGTCCCTTTAACAGGCAGTTCCCTGCACATACACCCCCTCCCCCCGCCCCGTCCCGTCAGGTTCATATGAATGGCTGTGAGAAAGCCTGAGGAAGCTGGGCAGTGATATATTTTGGCCTCACCACTGTACTAAGAGAGGCTGCCCATAGGGGGTCAGTGGAGAAGCCAGCCCTGGACTGCAGAGAAGGAACTCCCTGTAAGCCAGCTCTGAGGCCAGGGCAGAGGAAGGCTATGAGGCTAGAGGAGAGGAGGGCAGGAGAGCAAGTCCACTGGGAACCAGGGACCTTTGTGGAGAGAATTAGTAGACCAAGGGGTCAGCATTGCGTCTCTGGGGAGCTCATTTTTTCTTTTATACAATAAACCTGTGGTTTCTTAAGGCTATGTGATTTGTGATTTCCAAAACTCTTGTACATTTGTTTGAGATCGTTATTCATTTTCATCCTACTAGGTGTTTATCTTGGAGATTTAATAGAGAATGAAAAGAGAAGGGTGTGGTAGTACCTGCTTGTAATCCCCTATACTTGGAAGGCAGAGAGAGGAGGATTGAGAATTTGGGGCCAGCTGAGGCCACATAATGAGACCCTGTCTCCAAAAAAGAAAAAACAAATAACAAAAACCCCAAGAAGGGTTGGAGGCATGGTTCAGATGGTAGAGCACCAGCCAGTGAGTAAAAGCAAGCAACATCAAGTTCAAGTCCTGGTCATGGACAAGAAAGAAAGAAAGAAAGAAAGAAAGAAAGAAAGAAAGAAAGAAAGAAAGAAAGAAAGAAAGAAAGAAAGAAAGAAAGAAAGAAAGAAAGGAAGGAAAGAAAGAAAGGAAGGAAGGAAAGAGGAAAGAAAGAAAGAGAGGGAGGGAGGGAGGGAGGGGAAGGGAAGGGAACGGAAGGGAAGGGAGGAAAGGGAAGGAAGGAAGGAAGGAAGGAAGGAAGGAAGGAAGGAAGGAAGGACCAAAACATTCTAAGCCTCCCCCAAATAGAAAATGGAAATGGGGGAAATAAAGAGGTAATTTTCACTGTGAAGCAAAGTAAAACACAAGAAATCCAACTCCTAAAATTGCAGTGTGGATCAGTATGTGGTAACGTTTGCAAAGCAGGTGATTTGGAAAGCCTGGATCGGGGTGCAGATATTTTTACCCTCCCGGGACACTATTTCCTGGGGCTTTGTCCCCAGCTGATGGTGAGCGGTGGATTGCCCGATCCCACGTTGTCATTGGGGTTGGCGGCGTCCGGCCCCATTGTCCTCCATGTCCTGTGTCTCCCCAGGCAGAGCCGTTCACAGGAGCGCTCCCTTCCCAGCAGACGCTCCCCATCCTCGGTGAGAAGCTACACCAGGTGTCTCACAGTGTCCTGGAAAACCTGAGCAACATCATGAGTGGCTACTGCCTGCCAGAGCCGATTTTTAGCGTCAAGGTGAGTCACCCACGACGAACAGGTATGGCAGGCCGTGTGCAGAGGCAGGGTTTGCCCTGTGACGTCAGAGAGGGGCTCCTGGAAGCAAAGGAGAGCCAACTGTGGTTTCCAGAAAGCACCTGTTGTTGGGGGTTCTGTAGGCCGCTTATCCACTTCATCGTGTGTTTTCTCTTTGGTGATCAGCTGCCTCACCATGACACCCCAGGCTCCCACTGTCTAGTCCCTCCTAGGCTTGTCTGGTACCCCCCACATACCGGCCACCATCATCCACAGCTCGCATTTGCCGCATCACTTCAGTGAACCGTGGCGCATTTATACCTCTCTCCTGCCATTGGGGGTCGTGACCAGGCTCATCCTGATCCTCAAGCCATCACCAGCGGCCCCTGAGACACCCCAGAAGTGGGACAGAGAGACTCAGGGGCTCGGTGGCTCAGATTTGCATTCGTGGCTTTGCTCTCAATGGGCGGAGTGGCCTTCAGTAACCGAATGGCCCTCTGTGTGTTGGTTTCAGAGGTGAATGGGCAGGCATCATTGGCCCAGTTAGTAGGGTGGTTTCTGAGAATCACGTGAAAATAGGTGAAGAAAGGTCTTTGAAGACAGGCAGTACACACGTGTCCTGTCAGTGTGAGCGTGGCACAGGGTGATCTGCCTGCTCCCTGTGTGGGAAAGCGGGGTGCTCTCTTGTGGGGAGATTTTCCCCCCACTGTGGACTATTCTGGCCTTAGATCCTCAGTCAATTGAGCATTGAGGGCCTGTGGGGGGGGGCACACCGACTTGAATAGTGTCGGGCGCCCGTGGTAGGTGGTGGTCTCCACATTTGTATGGAGCTGCGGCCGATGCTTTGTTTTCCCCCCACCCCCCCCCCCCGGCAGCTGAAGGAGTGGGTGCAGAAACTCATGATGACTCTCCGGCACCCATCGCTGCCGTTGCTGGAGCTGCAGGAGATCATGACCAGCGTGGCAGGCCGCATCCCCACCCCCGTGGAAAAGGCGGTCCGCAGGGTGATGGCCCAGTACGCCAGCAACATCACCTCGGTGCTGTGCCAGTTCCCCAGCCAGCAGGTACGTGCCCCGGCCTGCCCCCGCCCCACCCAGGGTTCCCTGTCTCTGTGTCTGACCTCTGAGCCCCAAGTGTTGGGGACTTTCAGTTGAGTCACCTCTGCCTGTGCAACAGAGGTGTGTGTGTGTGTGTGTGTGTGTGTGTGTGTGTGTGTGCTGTGATCAGGCCCCTCAAGTCCATAAAGCTCATATTCAGAGCAGGAGTATGCCATCTCTACACACAGACCAAGTCCCGAATCCCTACCTTTAGCTAGTGTTTTCTATGAATAAAAGCCATTCCAGGTAATTTAAATAACCTCATATGAATGCTCCCCTGCTTCCTGATGTGCATTTCCTTCCAGTTTGTGTTCGTGTTGCTTTTGTGGAGCATCTTCAAAGTCATTTGGTTTTCAAGTATGTTTTAAAAGGAATTGCATTTGGAGAAGCCCCTCATCTGATTGGAAAGGCTTCCCCACATCCCCTTTGTTTTTGAGAAGGTCAGGGTTAACCACTCTCTAAGGGATGATTTGGAATTTTCAGGGATTTGTCATTGATGTATTCTTTTCTTTTTTCTTTAGAAGTACTTTTGTGGCCAAAAGCAATATACCCATGGCATAAAATCTAAATCTAAATACCGCATCTCTCCCCAACCGGCACTTAGGTTTTTGCTGGGGTCAGACACTCACCTCTCCTCTTTCCCAGCTCTGCCCCTTTCCACTGGGACATGTGGGCCCCACTTTGTGTGATCCTTGTCATTCCCAGCTTTTGAGTTTTTCCAGCAAGACACCGAAGGACTTGGCGTGGTAGCTCACACCTGTAATCCTAGTTACTCAGAAGGCTGAGGTCTGAGAATCTCCATTTGGAGCCAGCCTCGACAAATATATCCCGAGACGCTCATCTCCAATTAACCAGTCAAAAGCCAGAAGTGGAGCTGTAGCTTAAGTGGCAGAGTGCCAGACATGAATGAAGAATGCAGAGTGGGAGCACAGGACCCTGAGTTCAAGTCCCAGTACCAGCAAGAAGGAAAAACAAAACAAAAAAGAAGACATCGAAGGGATAAACAGGGTCATTTTGGGCCCAGATCACTCTGGGCCTGGAAACCTGTGGGGGTGGATGTTCAGTTCATGACACCAAGTGACAGCTGGATCGAGCGTGATCATGTGACAGCCGGATCATGTGGTAATCAGTGATCTTGTGACAGTTGGGTTTCCTATGATTACTGATCATGTGACGGCTGGCTTGCATGGTGATGGTCATTGGTCAGGGTGGTCTTGTTTTCCCCTCCAGATAGCCACCATCTTGGACTGTCACGCGGCCACCCTGCAGCGCAAGGCTGACCGAGAGGCCTTTTTCATGAACACACAGAGCATCGTGCAGTTGGTCCAGAGGTGAATCCTGGGTCCTCCCCAGCGGTGTGGTTGTCCCCTTCAACTCATCACACGATCAAGCGTGGCTCTGGGGACTCCCTTCGGGGCAGGCTCACACCAACAAGTAGGACATGGCAGATCTGGTACTGTGAATGCTGAAGCAGAGTCCTGGACGTGACTTCTTTTGAGTCTCTGTTGGCTAATCGGTGAAACAAGAATTACAGCACTTTGTAAGGCCGGGCACAGTGGCTCATGCCTGTAGTCCCAGATCCTGAGGAGGTGGAAATCAGGAGGCTCATGTGTGTGTTAGGTCTTGCTGTCTTCTGTTCTCTCTTAGTGATGCTGACGTTAGGTCGCTATTCCATCCCCTGAGAATCTTGATACCCTGTGTTCAGGAAAGGAAATGTTTTGAGGTCCATCCCAGGTTGACGTTTTCTTTCCAAAAGGAAGTGAAATGTATTCAGAGGTCTTTTGGCAAATGTCCTCCAAGTTTGTCTCTGAGGGACATCTTTAATATGTTGCATAGGGCACTGGCAAATTTTGCTTTTGTGATTAAAACCTGCAGAAACTGGCTCCTCCCTTTTAGCATTCCAGCTCAAGCATTTGCCTTCTGTCTGGGGCCTGGCAGGTGCAGTTGTGTCCCAGCACCGCTGGGCCTGAGTCGACTGGCAAATCACAGCTCTCTCTACCCTGCAGAGCCAGCTCAGGGGCTCACGCCACATCTTACAGGCCTCAGGATTCAAGGAGGCTTTCTCCTTTTAAAAACCATCAAAGCAGGGGCTGGGAAGGTGGCTCAGTGGTAGAGCGCTTGCCTTGCATGCCTGAGGTCCTGGGTTCGATTCCTCAGCACCATATAAGCAGAAAAAGCCGGAAGTGGCGCTGTGGCTCAAGTGGTAGAGCGATAGCCTTGAGCTGAAGAGCTGAGGGACAGCGCCCAGGCCCAGAGTTCAGGCCCCATGACCGACAAACAACAACAACAACAACAAAAATCAAAGCAGCTAGGTGCCAGTGGTTCACGCCTATAATGCTGGTTACTCAGGAGGCTGACATCTGAGATCCAAGTTCGAAGCCAACATGGGCAGGAGCATCTGTGAGATTCTTCTCTCCAATTCATCACCAAAAGGCCAGAAGTGAAGATGTGGCCTAAGTGGTAGAGTGGCCATCCTTGAGCTAAAAAGTTAAGGGACATCTGGTTGCCGGTGGTTCACACCTGTAATTCTAGCTACTGAGGAGGCTGAGAGCTGAGGATTGTGGTTCAAAGCCAGCCCGGCAGGAAAGTCTGCAAGACTCTTATCTCCAGTTAAGCACAAAAAGCTGAAAGTGGAGCTCTGACTCAAGTAGTAGAGCATTAGCCTTGCACACAAAACTCAGGACAAGGTCCAGGCCCAGAGTTCAAGCCCCAGGACTGGCACATACATACATGCACAGACCCACACCTAAAAGGGTAGACAGAATAACCATCCAAGCAGGATGCTGGATGGTTCCAGAAAGCAGAGGTGCAGGGAATATTAACAGGGCCGTGTCTGTCCTCCAGGTACCGCAGTGGGACCCGGGGCTACATGAAGACGGTGGTACTGGACCTCCTGCGGAGATACTTGAATGTCGAGCACTATTTCCAACAAGGCAGGAGACACAGGCCCGCCGCCTGCCAGTATATCCCTCATGATAAGCCAGGGTCAGGGGGAGTGGGGAGGAGCCCAGACCTCACCCCGGCACCATCTTCTGTCTCCCCCCGCCCCTTGCAGCGCATTATGACAAGTGTGTGATCAGCCTCCGGGAGCAGTTCAAGCCAGACATGACCCAGGTGCTCAACTGCATCTTTTCACATGCTCAAGTGGCCAAGAAGAACCAGCTGGTGATCATGCTGATCGTAAGCAGGAAGGGGTGGGGAGGGCTGGGAGCGGGGTGAGGCCCCAGATGTTTCTGTGAATGGGCCAGAATGGAAATAACTTGGCAGGGGAGGAGCTGCATACTCAAGGTAAAGGATCATCATCTCTCATGGAGAGGGAGAAAGACAGACAGACAGGGAGGGAGAGAGAGGGACAGACAGATGTGTGTGCACATGTGCACAGGTATACTTACTAAAACAAAACCCAGTGTGCCCCAGGTTTACCAGTTAGTGAATCGAGGTGGCCAGCGTAGAGGTGATCAGTGAAGTGCTGGTCCCAAGCATTTCAGATCAGGGACCCTGAGGCTAGGACTGACCAGATTTGGGGGCATGTTTTGCAGCAGATGACTGAGTGAATGAATGAATGACCAAATGGATGTACCGTGGTGGAAAGACAGATATGCGTGCCTTGGGCTGAGCCCTGTCTGTCTAGATAGCTGAGACGGGACCCGCCCCCCCTCCATCCCTTCTTTCAGGATGAGCTGTGTGGTCCAGACCCCACGCTGTCGGATGAGCTGACCTCCATCCTCAACGAGCTCACTCAGCTGAGCAAGAGCGAGCACTGCAAAGTGGCCCTGCGAGCTAGACAGGTTGGTGTCCAAGGGCAGCGCGCCTCCCCCCCTCCCCAGGACCCTCCTGTCCCCCAGAGTCTCACACACCAGCCCTGCTCCCCCAACCCCTTCCCCGCAGGTCCTCATCGCCTCCCACTTGCCCTCCTACGAGCTGAGGCACAACCAGGTGGAATCCATCTTCCTGTCGGCCATCGACATGTACGGCCACCAGTTCTGCCCAGAAAACCTCAAGGTGATCCTTTCCCTCTCCAGCATCTGCACTCTCGGGGACCAAGACTCCCCATCTTGGGGCTGGTTCAGGGTCAGAGGGCCAGGTTCTGTCATGGAGGGGCACTGGCAGGCTTTGGGGGAGGGCCACTTAGAACCCAGATTTGAAAGGATGGCAGCACTGGGCTCTCCTGGCGGGCTCTGTGTTCCAATTCAGATGTGATGGAGCTTTTCCCTGGAAGCTGCAGGTTTTCCTGTAATGAGTTCTGAGTTGTCTTCCCGGGGTTTTCCCGCCATGGCTCTGGCTCAGTTAGAAGTTTCTAGAAACTCCCTTAGCATCTTGTACCTCTGGGAATCCTGGGTGCTGGTGAGTGGGGAGGGTGGGGAGGGCACCCTGACCTCCATCAGTGATGGCAACAGGGCCTACTTACCCCTGTCCCTGCCCCTCTCTGCCCCTGGCTGGTGGTTAGAACTTCTTTACTTTTCCTTGGTTCTCTTTCCCCTAGAAACTAATCCTTTCGGAGACAACCATCTTTGACGTGCTGCCCACATTCTTCTACCACACTAACAAAGTTGTCTGCATGGCATCACTGGAGGTAAGGGGCTGCCCGGCCCTGGTCTGTGCCCCCTTGCAAGCAGGGTCTTATTCTCTCTTCAGAGGAAGCAACGGTTAAGACCACACTGCTAGGAAGGGACTAGTGGTAGAGTGGTAGCCTTAAGCAAGAAAAGCTTAGGGATAGCACCTAGGCCCTCAGTTCAAGCCCCAGGACTAGCTACCCCCCTCCTCCCCCAGCCCCGCCACATGAACACACATTATATATCAGTAGCTTGTGTTATACTTCTGTGGGCCACAGCTGCTCCTAGCAGGAGTCGACCAACTGTAGCTCATAGGCCTCTGGCCCACTGCTTGTTTTTATGAATAAAGTTTTATTGGAACTTAGCCATGCACATTCATTTGCCTACTTTCATGGCTGCTGCCATGCTACAACTGCAAAACCAAACAGCTGCAGCAGATCCTAGGCAGCCTAAAATAATTGCTAAATGAGTCATCGCTACAAGGGGGAAAAGGAAGTGGAATGTTCTTAATGGCTATATAGAGATCCTTTAGGAGTCATTTCCTCTGGCTGGGCTTTTCTTGGCTTTGGGGGAATCTTGGATGTCCTTGGAGGCCCACTGTGCTTCGGCCCCATCAGGTTTACGTCCGGAGAGGGTACATCGCCTATGAGTTGAACAGCTTGCAGCACCGTGAGCTCCCAGACGGCACCTGTGTGGTAGAGTTCCAGTTCATGCTGCCTTCTTCCCACCCGAACCGGTAGGGAGAGTGGGCGTGCTGGTCCCCCCCCTTCCTGTGGCCCGATTTCTGGAAGGACTAGCCCCCTCTTGGTGTCACTCAGTTTCACATTCCTGCCTGAAGAGAGAACCTGGTGCCCACCTCAAAAATAACCAATGGAATAAAAGGGGCTGGAGAGGTGGCTCGACTGGTAGAGCACCTGCTTAGCATCGGGCCCTGAGTTCCAGCCTCAGTACTACACAAAGAACAAACAAAGGAAAGAGCGAGCTGTAAGGGGCCAAAGTCAGGCTGAATTCAGCCGCAAGGAATAGCAATGTGTGATCTCTGGGTGGAGCTGTGTGGGTACAGGGACCTGGGCCATGGTTTGGGGGGAATTCCAATCTCATAGGCACACACACACAGCTGGGTCTAGGGGTTCCCATAAACACCCCCTAGGTTTGCTGGCCTGCTGGGAAGACTCCCGACTCTGGCTTGTAAAGCAGAATCAGCCATGGCGATGGTGAAGTTTAGGGTCCAGGTGCCATCTTCCAGGCTGCCTCAGCAGTGTCCCCTGACACCCTGGCCCCCGAGCCATTGGGGCGAGGAGGGGTGATGTGTGTGAAGGGTTGTGGATTCTTAGAGATTAGGAGGCTGGGCCGGCTCTTGATGGCTGCTCACAGAAGCACTGAGATCCCAGACTCCCAGGAGAGAAAAGATGCTCAGCCCGCTCAGATCAGGCCCAGCTAGACACCCACGCCATTTAGGGGAGGGCAGGAGGGAACCTTCCGCAGTCCAAGCTTCCAGGCACCAGCTAAAGGCCAGCCTTGCTAAGCAAGGGAAGAGGGGGAGCAGGGGCCTGAGCACCCCCAGGACCAAGCCTGTCCCTCAGAGGCTGCCTAGGGTGAGCGCTGAGCAGGAGAAATGGATGCTGGGAGTTTTTGCTTTTCTGCCTGCCACCTTCCCCAGTGTGGATCTACCTGGGACTGTGTTGGGACAGGGCTTATGTGCATGCGCACATCACTCATCCATTTACTCACTCACTCACTGGCCTCCTACTGTCTGCCAGATCCTGAGGAAATGGATGAGAACCCTCAGCCCCCTGGTCCCAAGCTCAGCCTCCTCCCACCGTCCTGGTTTTAAGGGCTCCCATCTTGGGCAGGTGCTAATCCCGGCCTGGCTCCCTGAAGCACAGCTGCCATGGCGGAGTGAGCAAGCTGCTGCCTCAGTGTCCCCTCCTTGTCCCCCCCCCCCCCCGCAGGATGGTCATGCCCATCAGCGTCACCAACCCAGACCTCCTGAGGCACAGCACTGAGCTCTTCATGGACAGCGGCTTCTCCCCGCTCTCACAGCGCATGGGAGCCATGGTGGCCTTCAAGAGGTTCGAGGATTTCACCAGGTACCAGTTTCCCAGATAACCCCAAGCTGGAGGGGGTGGGGCTGGAGGGCTCACCCTGGCCCCCACCAGTTTATTGGCACATGGCACTGTGAGTAAAAACAAACTCATAGGAGGAGGGATGGGGAGATGTTGGCCAGAAGGCCTGGTATGGTTGTATACATCCGGTACACCGCACACAGCTGGGCGTGGTGGCTCACCCTTGTAATCCCAGCTACTCAGGAGGCAAAGAGCTGAGGGTTGAGGTTCAAAGCCAGCTCAGGCAGGAAAGCCTGTGGGACTCATTATCTCTAACCAAAAAACAGTTGGAAGTAGAGGCTTCGGTCCCGTGGTAGAGTGCCAGCCATGAGTGAAAAAGCCGAGAGAGAGGCCCTGAGGTCAAGCCTCAGTGCCAGTGCAACGCACTCTTGGTTTTCTTGTGTGTAAACGGGGATAGTAGGACCCTCTTCACAAGAGGGCCGTGCGAGTTAAATGTGGAGCACTTTCAATGTGGTACATGTGTGTCCACATACACGCACATCGTACGTAAGTCGCGTGCTGGTTACACACCCGCTCTCAGGACTGTTGACTTTGTTACCTCTTTCATCCTGTTACTGGGGAGCTCTCTGGGCTCGGATCATTCACACAGCCTGTGGCTCAGGTGAGGGGCTGTCTCTGGGGTCTCCCAGCCAGTGAGTGGCCCTTGGGCTATTGCTGATGGCCCAGTGTGTGGGACTCTTCCCCTTGATTCCTGGTCGCAGGCCACACAGGCTCAGCCTGATCCTCTGGGCAGTGGAGCCAGCAGGGGCTGTGTGCGTGCTGCAGGGATGTGTTGAGATCAGAGTATTGACAGGGAGAGAGAGAGAGAGAGAGTTCCAGGGCGCCCACGCTCTTGGCCTGAAAGTTGGACCTGTGTCCTTCTTCCTTCTCTGCCCGGCATCCCAGGAACTTTGATGAGGTCATTTCCTGCTTTGCCAACCTCCCCGCAGACACGCCCCTGTTCAGCAAGGCCCGCACCTCCCTGTACTCAGAGGAGGACAGCAAGGTGAGCGTGAGCCCCAGGGAGGGGCCCTTGGGAGAGGCTGGGCTGCAGCCCTCTCCCCTTTCTACCTCCAGAACCTTCTACCTGCAGAACCTTCGGGAAGAGCCCATCCATATCCTGAACGTGGCCATCCAGTGTGCTGACCACCTGGAGGATGAGGCCCTGGTGCCGATTTTCCGGACTTTTGTACAGTCCAAGGTACTCCCGTTTCTCTGCTGTTGGGGGGATGGCTGTTCCTGGCTATTTTGTCTTTCTATAACAAGCCACCCGAGGCTGGGTGCTTTTAGAAAGTGAAAAGGTTTATTTAGGTCACAGTTCTTGAGGCTGCCTGAGGCAAATACATCTGCCTGGTAGGTACTTAGCTCCAGCTGTGACCTACAGCAGGGCAGATAGCATTGCATAGCAGCAGTACAAGGCCCAACCCATGCCCCATCTCATCAAAATGCTGCGCATGGTGGCTCACATCTGCAGTCCCTGCTATGTGGGAGACATATAAGTAGGATTATGATCAATGTTGGTCCAGGCTAAAATATAAGACTCTTATCTGAAAAAATAACTCAAGCAGAAAAGGCTAGCGGTTTGCCTCCAGTGGTAGAGTGCTTGTCTAACAAGTGCATGGCTCTGAGTTTAAAATGCCAGTATACACACACACACACACACACACACACACACACACACACACACACACACACACACACACACACACACACACAACCTCAAAAATGCTGACAGATAGGCAGGTATGATTTCATTACCTGTGTGACCTGGACAGGTTGCTTTCCTTCTCTGATCCTTAATTTCTCCATGTGTAGAATGGGATAGGGAGGTTCTTGGGTCATAAAGTCAGGCACTGTGAAGGTGGGGTTTACCCTCTTAATTTGTCTTCACCTCAAGACCACTTGGGAATAGTTGGGGGTCTTTTGGACGCTACTCATGGTCTTTTTTTTTTGTCACGGGGCTTGAACTCAGGGCCTGGGCACAGTTCCTGAGCTTTTTTGCTCAAGGCTATAGTGGTTTTGGGGAGCTTTTTGGTGGTCGCTTGTAGATAAGAGTCTCAAGAAGGATGCTGGTTTATACCTAATCTCAGCCTCCTGAGTATCTGAGGATCACGGTTCAAAGCCAGCCTGGTCAGGAAAGTCTGAGAGACTCTTATCTGCAAGTAACTCTCCAACAGCTGGAAGTGGAGCTGTGACTCAAAGTGGTAGGGCACTAGCCTTGAGCATAAGAGTTCAGGGACAGCGCCCAGGTCCTGAGTTCAGGCCCCTCAACCAACTGGAAATGGATGGTACTGACTCTGTCCCAAAATTGGCTGTGTCCTGCCTTATAACAATGTAGATTCATTTGTTCTTTAATTTGATGCAAATGGACTCAGTCTGTTTCATGTTTTTACATTCTTGTCTCCCCCCCAACTTCATTGAAGCATAATTGACTGATACAAAAACAACTGTGTACATTTACAGTACGCATGATTTTGTGCATATGCGTAGAGCACAAAGTCGAACTTTGTCTTCACTGCTCCACTGAAAATCTCCATAGTCATTAACATTGTTCTCCCATACCCACCACAGCCCTCTCCAAACCCACGCCGGCCTTAGGCAACCACTAATCTACGTCCTGTCTCTGTTCACTGGCCTGTTTGGGCTATTTTTGTAGACATGGAATCACATGGAGGTCTTTTGTGACTGGCTTGTGCATAGCAAGTTTGCCGGCCTCATTCACCCGATAACATGGACACAGTGGTGGGTCCTTTTTAAGGCTAAATAATATTCCATTGTGTCTTTTTAAAACGCAGAAACATATACTGGTGGACTATGGTCTCCGAAGAATCACATTCCTGATTGCCCAAGAGGTCAGTGAGTCCTTGTGAGTCCTGGTGGAATCAAAGCCTCGGGGCGGTGCCTCTGGTCCTTATTCTGTAGGGTAGGGAGGTAGAGATGAATGGGAAGGAAAGAATGCTTTCCAAATGCTTTGTTCCACAAGCAGACTGAGGCCTTATGAACAGTCACAGAGAAGAGGAAAAGAGCTCACTGACTCTTCACTTGAGTTCATTTGTCTTTTGTGTGGGTTTCTTTTACAGAAAGAATTTCCCAAGTTTTTCACCTTCAGAGCCAGAGATGAGGTATGATGTAGAGCCACGATCCTGTTTTCTTCCTGGCATGTGAGCTTCTCGTGAGGAATCTGTCCTCCACCCTAAAGGCAGCCGAGAATAGGACTCTCATCTCCTATGAGACCCCCATGATTTCCCACCTCGAACCACACGCTCAGGTTCCACCTTTTCACACTGGTCTCTTGCTTGGATTAGTTTTTTACTTGCAGGTTTATTAAGTAAGATAGTCTGCTTCTCTTTCCTCCCTTCCTCCAACCCCTCTTTCTTTCTGTGTCAGTCCTAGGGCTTCAACTCAAGGCCTGGCCACTATCTCTTTGCTTTTGTTGCTCAAGGCTAACACTCTACCACCTGAGCCACAGCTCTATTTCTGGCTTTTTGGTGGTTTATTGGAGATGAGCGTCTCATGGACTTTCCTGCCTGGGCTGGCTTTGACCTTGGATCCTCAGATCTCAGCTTCCTGAGTAGCTAGGATTTATAGACATGAGCCACTGGCACCTGGCTAGTTTCTTTTATTTTTACTTATATTCTGTTAGACCAGTGGTCGGCAAACTGGGCCTTGCAGATCGGCTGTCTGTTTTACAAATAATGTTTTATGGAAACACAGACACACCTACGTTATTACATCTTGTCTACTGTGGCTTTCACCCTAACACATTTAGTATGCGGCTTTGTAAGGGAAAGCTCACTGGTCTCTATTCTAGAACACACAGGCTCATTTCCAACAGAGAATCAAGACTCCGCCAAGTTCAAGGTTTTATATTTTAACTGATACAAAACTTGACTTTCCCATCTGAGCCCCAGACCTCTTTGAGCCTTGGTTATTGCTCGCAAGAAGGTGACAATGAATATTGGCTTCTGAGTGCCCGAGTCTCTGCAGTGCATCATGGGCCTGGACCATGGCCTACAGTTACTCTGTGTGTGTGTGTGTGTGTGTGTGTGTGTGTGTGTGTGTGTGTGTGTGTGTGTGTGTGTGTGTGTGTGTGTGTGTGTGTGTGTGTGTGTGTCTCCCTCCATCCATCCTCTCATGGGCTGGCCTGTTCTACAGTTTGCAGAAGACCGGATATACCGTCACTTGGAGCCAGCCCTGGCCTTCCAGCTGGAGCTCAGCCGCATGCGCAACTTCGATCTGACCGCTGTGCCCTGTGCCAACCACAAGATGCATCTTTACCTGGGCGCTGCCAAGGTGAAGGAAGGAACAGAAGTGACAGACCACAGGTTCTTCGTCCGGGCCATTGTCAGGCACTCAGATCTGATCACCAAGGTAAAGTGTCACAGGGTGATTCTAGTTCCCTTCCTCTGCATGCAAAACCTCCTGCCTTGGTCCTCCTTCCTTGAGTTCCTGCTCTGGACTTGGGCCCTGGGCTGCTGCCTAGAGATCAGAGGGTACACTGGACACACACAGCCCCACCTGGATGATGCTCCAGCCTGACATTGCTTCCTGGCTGCTGGCCCTTGAATCTACTTGTTGTCTCCTGTGTCTCTGAGAGAGGAGAGAAGGGAGCATGTAGAAAGAAGTCTGTGTGTTCAGGGAATTTCTTGTTAACTGACTGAATGAGTGATCATTTTATGTTGTGTCTTGGTTTTAGAAAAGTCATCTGTGATTACATTGTGAAAATTACAAACATTATTGAACACTGTTTTAAAAGGTTGCTATCAATGCATATAAGTTGTATAAGAGCAAGGTTCATTGTGACTTTGCCATGTATGCATACAGTGTACCCCTTCAACCTCACCCCCTCCACCTTCCCTCTCTCCTCCTTAAAAGTGTTTTGTTTAGGCTACACCCCAGCCTAGGGTGATCGAAGCTTGAAAGAGTTGCCAGGACCTGAGTTCAAGCCCTGTCCTTGGCAAAAAAGAAAAAAAAGTGGGTTTTTTTTTGTTTTTTTGTTTTTGTCAGTTGTGGGGCTTGACCTCTGGGTCTGGGCGCTGTCCCTCAACTCTTCAGCTCAAGGGTAGTGCTCTACCACTTGAGCCACAGCGCCACTTCTGGTTCCCTGGTGGTTAATTGGAGATAAGAATCTCACAGATTTTTCCTGCCCACGCTGGCTTTGAACTGTGATCCTCAGATCTCAGCCTCCTGAGTAGCTAGGATTACAGGTGTGAGCCACCAGTACCCAGCTTAAAAGTGTTTTTTGTTTTTGTTTTTGTTTAAAGTGAAAGAAGCCAATCATCAGTGGCTCATGCCTCTATAACTTACTCAGGAGGCTGAGATCTGAGGATTATGATTCTAAGCCAGCCTGGGCAGAAAAGTCCTTGAGACTCTTATCTCCAGTTAACCACCCAAAAGCCAGAAGTGGAGGCATGGCTCAAGTGGTAGAATGCCAACCTACAACAAAAACACCAAGTGAGAGCATGAGGCCCTGAGTTCAAACCCTGTTACCAACACACACACACACACACACACACACACACACACACACACAGAGTAAAAGGATCAGAATTGGCCTACAGAGGGACCAAATCTTTCTAGAAAAATATCATCCCTGGAGCTGGAGGTACAGTGTTGCTGACAGGAGACAGGGTACTTAGATTATATTAAATGATACACATGATTATTTTATATCTATATTAGATATGTTACATATTTGAGTGATATATATATATATATATATATTAAACTGGTTAGTGACTTAATAGGCGTTTTTCCATGTTAATGCAGCTTGATCAATGTGCATGGTATTGGATATGTTAAGCCAAACAGATCAGGTAGCCATTGAAAAGCTGGCTTGTCACAGTTCCAGGAAACAGGGACTGGGCGCGTGATGGGTTGAGGGGCATACAGGCAATGTCCAAGATTGGTCAGGTGGCAGAAGAGGTGTGAGGAACTGGGCTGAGCCTTCACTGTGGTTCTGAAGGAAGAGGCGAGGCGGGGTGCCCAGGAGGCCGATCTGCTCATTCGCATCATTTCAGCTGCCCTAGACTCCCATTGTCCTAGCTGATGGGGCAGGAGGACGGTGGCCTGGGGAGTAAGGGAGTGAGGAGAGGGGCTGAGGTATGGGATCTGGGTTGGCCTGAAGTGAGCAGGGCCCTCCAGGGGCGCTGTCTGCCGTCTCTGGGGCATGGCGGTCCCTGCGGGGTGAATGTCTACAGATGTCATAGCAGCAGCACACAGGAGGCGGGGCAGCCTGGGCACCTCCAGGCTGTGGATCGCTGGGCACTGGAGGAGGGGACCCCCCCCCCACACACACACCCAGGCTGGGCCTCGGACCAGCCACGGGCCTCTCGGGCCCTGGCCTCAGATTGGCTTCCTCCTCTGACAGGAGGCCTCCTTCGAGTACCTGCAGAACGAGGGCGAGCGGCTGCTCCTGGAGGCCATGGACGAGCTGGAGGTGGCCTTCAACAACACCAGCGTGCGCACCGACTGCAACCACATCTTCCTCAACTTCGTGCCCACCGTCATCATGGACCCCTTCAAGGTGACACCTTCCGGGGGACCCTTCCCCACCCCCTTCGGGGTTCACCTCCACCTAAGTTTGCAGTGTGTGGCTAAGAGGGTGTGGTCGGCGTTGGGCGTGGCCACACACGGGGGCGTGGCCTCGCGGGAGGGGGCGTGGCCTCGCGGCGCACGCGCAGTTGAGTCCCAGCAGCCGCAGGAAGACCTAGGCACGGGCTGTTGCATCCTGGAGCCAGCTTTCCGCGGTGCCCTCCTCGGCTTCGCTGCGGGGCCTGGAGACTGAGTGTGCCCTCGCGCATGGGTTCAGTCTGGGGTGGGGAGGGAGGTCTGCACATGCGAGCAAGGGGAACCGAGTCCCAGTCTGAGGCCAGGGGGTCCCGAGCTGCGAGCGGGCGGTGGGCGGGGCACGATCGGGTGTGATCCGGTGTGATCTGGTGTGATCTGGTGTGATCGGGTGTGATGAGTGTGACCGGGTGTGATCTGGTGTGATCGGGTGTGATCCGGTGTGATCGGGTGTGATCGGGTGTAATCTGGTGTGTCTGGGGGGGGGGGACCCCGCCGTGGACCCGGTGTGCTCCGTGCAGATCGAGGAGTCCGTGCGCTCCATGGTGATGCGCTATGGCAGCCGGCTGTGGAAGCTGCGCGTGCTGCAGGCCGAGGTGAAGATCAACATCCACCAGACCGCCGCCGGCAGCGCCGTGCCCGTCCGCCTGTTCATCACCAACGAGTCGGGCTACTACCTGGACATCAGCCTCTACAAGGAAATGACCGACCCCAGATCTGGAAGCGTGAGGCTGGGCCCGGCCGCGGGGGTGGGGGGGGGTCTCCATCCAAGCGGGGGTGGCCGCAGTGGCCCTCCAGCCTCGCCCGGGCGCGGAGCTCAGCCTCGCCCGGGCGCAGAGCTCAGGGGCAGGTCACCCGGGCCGGAGGAGACCCCGCGTGAATCCTGAGGTTGGATCTGACCCCCGTTTGCAAATTGTTATTATAAAGGTGATGTACAGATGGGTTACAGTTACATAAGTCAGTTAAAGAGTATAGTTCTCTCTCTCTCTCTCTCTCTCTTTTTTGTCATGGGGCCTGCTGGGCCCGGGCACTGTCCCTCAGCTCTTCGGCTCAAGGCTAGCGCTCTACCACTTGAGCCACAGCGCCACTTCTGGCTTTTTTCTGCTTATGTGGTGCTGAGGAATCGAACCCAGGGCCTCATGCATGCAAGGCAAGCGCTCTACCATTGAGCCAACTTTCCCAGCCCCAAGAGTACATTTCTTTTTGGACAAGGTCACGCCTTCCCTTGCTCTCTCCCAGTTTCCCCCCCCCTCCCCCCAAACGTAAGTTGTATAGTTCATTTTCAACATAGTGTCCAGTGAGTACCACTGCTGCATTTGTTCATCCTTTGTCCCTCCATTTCTGTCCTCCCCTCACCCTCCCAAAGACAGATAAACAGCGCAAAAAGGAGAGAAAACAAATAGCAAAACATTTAGAGAACCAAACCTCTTGTATTTGTTTCTTAAACTTTTGTGAACTAAATTTTATCTGTATGCATATGTATACATATATATGTACATGCATCTGTATATGCCTGCATGCACAGATGTGTATATGCATATGTAAATATAAGACCTTTTTTTGGTTTGATTTGATTTTGTGCTGGACCTGTGGCTTGAACCCAGGGCCTGGGCACTGTCCCTGAGCTCTTTTTGCTCAAGGTTAGAGCTCTACCACTTGGGCCACAGCTCTACTTACAGCATTTTTGTTAGTTAATTGTCTTAGAGATTTCCCTGCCTGGGCTGGCTTTGAACTGCAATCTCTAGATCTCATCTTCTTGAGTAGCTAGAATTACAGGCATGAGCCACTAGCACCCAGCATAAGACACATTGTATTTTGATAGAGACTCAAAACTGCCAAGAAATTGCAAAACTTAGGACAGAATATGAAACAATGTGGCAATTTCTCCAGGTGTCCTTCAACTCGCTTTCCTCGTGGCACATTTTGCCCCAATCATGTTACCAAAAAAACAGGAAAACAGCCAAGTGATGGTAGTTCAAGCCTGTAATCCTAGCTACTCAGGAGGCTGAGATCAGGGATCAAGGTTCTGAGCCAGCTCAAGTAGACAAATCAGTAAGGCTCTTATCTCCAATCAACCAGCAACAAACTGGAAATGGAGGCATGACTCAAGTAGTAGAACACCAGCTATGAGCTGGTGTACACACACACACACACACACACACACCAGAGAATTGACACTGGAACAATACTGGTTAGGTTAACTACAGACCCTATTCAGATTTTGGCAGTTTGTACACGCGTTGGGGTGTGTATGTGTGTATGTATGGTTGTATTTCTGTTGTGTCACTGTGTCCCCTGTAGGCCCTTCCTGTCCTGGCTGTCCCCAGGGATGAAGTGAGCCTGGGCATCTTGGGCACTGGGTTTGTCAAGCCAGGGTCGCGCTCTGCTCCTCCGTTGGGATTCCACTGGGAGCTGGGTAGCGGTCAGCCGGGCTGGCTCTGATTCCACTCATTTCTTTCTCCTTCCTTTCTGGTTCAGATCATGTTTCACTCCTTTGGCAACAAGCAAGGGAGCCAGCATGGAATGCTCATCAACACCCCCTACGTGACCAAGGACCTGCTTCAGGCCAAGAGATTCCAGGCACAGTCCCTGGGGACCACCTATATCTACGACTTCCCAGAAATGTTCAGACAGGCGAGTCCTGAGCAGGGGAGGGGCGGGGTACCACCCCCAAGGGCTCCTATGACTCTTACCCCACCAGAACCCAGCCCTCCTGTTCCGTGGAACCCAGCAAAGAAGGTCTTCTTGGGACAAAAACAACAACAAAGTAGCTGGGTGCTGGTGGCTCACACCTATAATCCTAGCTACTTAGGAGTGTGAGATCTGAGGATTGAGATTCAAAGCCAGCCGGGGCAGGAAAATCTGTGAGATTCTTATCTCCAATGAACCAGCAAAAAACAAAAAACAGCCCAGAAGTGACACTGTGTCTCAAAGTAGTAGGACACTAGCTTTGAGCCAAAAGAGCTTAGGGATAGCACCCAGGCCTTGAGTTCACCACCACCGCCAACAAAGTGAAAACGTACTTCCCCGTCTTATGCCAGAGTGCTGACATTTTAATATGTCCTTCTAGTCCTTAGGCAGGTGCTTACTGAGGAGGCTTGCCTCCAGTCCTTTTTTGTTTGCTCTAGTTATTTTGAGATAAGGTCTTATACTTGCTCATCTGACATTCGATCATATAAGTCACCCCTCCAGCCCTGACTTTTGCTGTTTATTTTGGAGATGGAGTCTCAAGGACTTTTCTGCCCTGGCTGGCCTTGAACTTTGATTCTCCTGATCTCAGCCTCCTCAGTAGCTAGGGTTCCAGGTGTGAGTCACCAGCATCTGGTCCTTTTCATTGATACCCACCTGTAGTTTCTTATTTAAGAAGTTGAGGTAGGAAGATCACTTGAGCCCAGAAACTGAAAAACAAACAAACAACTCCTCCATCCCCCCCAAAACCTAGCCTGGGCAAGGAGCCATGAGAAACATAGTTCGACAAAACCACCTGCTGGGTGCTTAGGTGTTTATTATTCTGCATGTTTCTGGCATACTTTACATATTTTATGACTGCAAATGAGAGAAAGAACTAGGCCGCTATCTCAGATGACATGATCATTAACTCTAGCTCCCCTACCGACACCTTTGGTTTCTTTTCCTCTTCTTTCCCTTCCTCAGGCTCTCTTTAAACTCTGGAGCTCCCCAGACAAATACCCCAAAGATATCCTGACATACACGGAGTTAGTGTTGGGCCCTCAGGGCCAGCTGGTAGAGATGAACCGACTTCCCGGAGGGAATGAGGTAGGAGCTGGGCAGGTCTCAGCCCTGGGCTGGAGTCAGCCTTTTCCCACTGATTCCCAGGAGACACACAGCTGCTTCCCGGCCCCTTTTACCCCTGCCAGGTGGGCATGGTGGCCTTCAAAATGCGGATGAAGACCCCGGAGTACCCAGAAGGGCGGGATGTGGTTGTCATCGGCAATGACATCACCTTCCGCATCGGGTCCTTCGGCACCGGGGAAGACCTTCTGTACCTGCGGGCCTCTGAGCTGGCCCGAGCGGAGGGCATCCCCAAAATCTACCTAGCAGCCAACAGCGGGGCCCGCATTGGCCTGGCAGAGGAGATCAAACACATGTTCCAGGTGGCCTGGGTGGATCCAGAAGACCCCCACAAAGTACGTCATGAAGTGGGGGTGCCATTCAATGGGTGGATCATCCCTAAAAGAAAGCAAAGAAACAGGCAAACAGTATATTGGTGATATTAAAATTTTATTAAGAGGTGGCAATTAGTGGATAAAATAATCCACAAAGGCTTTTTATCAAAGCCAGGTTCAGTGTCTCATGCCTGTAATTATAACTACTCAGGAGATTGGGAACTGCAAAAAGTTAAGGAGACCTCATATCAACTAAAGAAAAGCTGGGTTTGGTGGTGCATGCCTGTCATCCCAGCCACAAGGGAAACATAAATCGGAGGACTGTAGCCTAGGCAAAAAGCAAGATCCTATTTGAAAAAGAATGGAAGCAGCAAAAGATGAGTCTATGGCTCAAGTGGCTGAGCACCTGCCTAGCAAGTATACCAGGCCCTGCATTCAAACCCCAACACCCTAGTTTTTTTTGTTTTTGTTTTTGTTTTTTAATGGCTTTAATCCTCCTTTGGCGGGAGAGGGTAATAATGACAAAGACCTTCATAAATACTGAGCTGATCTGCACAGGGCAGCTTCTAGATGCACCCGGAACACAGACACAAACACACAAACATACACACAACCCGACCCAAACACAAACCAAATACACACAAACTCTACCCAATCCAACACACGTACAAACTCAGCACACCCACACAAACCCAACACACAGACACATACACAATCTCAGTGTACACACACACAACCCAGCACACACACACACACACACACACATACCACAGACTCAACACACTAAAATAAATATACGTACAATCTCAATTTACACACACAAACCCAACACACATACCCAACTCTAGTGTACAGACATACAACCCCAATGTATACACACACAAACCCAACATGCAAACAATATATACACATAAAACACACAAGAAACTCAACACACACAAACTAATGTACACACAAATAGACAAACCCAGTACACACACACACACACATACGCGCATGCGCACATACACACATGAGTGCCTAAGCAGTCTGTATACAGGCCACAGCCCATTCTGAGAGCAGACCTGTGGTTTATGAGGCTTGCTAATGTAGGTGGACACATTCTGAGCATCCGCACCTCTAGTGTTGCCATTTCAAATGCCATGGTAGCTGGGCGCTGCTGGCTCACACCTGTCATCCTAACTACTCAGGAGGCTGAGATCTGAGGATCACAGTCCAAAGCCATTCTGGGCAGGAAAGTCCCCATGAGATTCTTATCACCAATGAACCACCAGAAAACCAGAAGTGGCTCAAAGTGGTAGAGCGCTAGCCTCGAGCAGAAGAGCTCAGCGACAACACCCAAGCCCCGAGTTCAAGTCCCATAACTGACAAAAACTAAAAAACTACACAGTGGCTGTCACTCCGGGCAGCTAGACTCCTAGGCTCACTGAAGTATATTTCTTAAGGGCTTTAAGTACCTGTACCTGACCCCCCAAGACTACACGCGAACGAGCTCTCTGAACACCGTGCACTGCAGACACGTCGAGGAAGGAGGAGAATCCAGGTAAACAGCCTGCCAGGCACCCTGACACTTGTTCCTGGTTTTGCATCCAAAAGGAGTGAGCCCTTTCTCCTGCTCATTGCGCAGCGAGAATCAGACTGGATTCTCTCCATGTCCAAGGAGCCAGAGGCTCACGGTTTATGATTCATTATCCAGATGGATGCAGGTGGGTGAAGATGGGGATTCTGTTCTTTGAGAATCACCAGTGGCTTCCCTATTTTTTTTTTCTTGGGTAGGATAGACCACATCAGAATTTTCCAGACATGATTTTTTTTTTTTGAGTGTTGGTGGTATGTGCAGGAGGAAAATTTAAAACAAAGTAGAGTGTATAAAGGAGTTTGGGAGGCACGGAGTTAAGTCAAGTCTAACGAAGTGTCTTTCCGGTAGGCCTTTTCAGGGCGATTGTTGAGCTGAAGTGCTTGGTGAATTTGAATAGGGTCCGACTACGTGGTATACTTAATGTTTGTGTCTTGTGTATTTGCCATCCTGGGGCTTGAACTCTGGGCATGGGCACTCTGTCCCTGAACTGTGTTTCTCAAGGCTAGTGCTCTTACTAATTGAGCCACAGCTCTACTTCCAGCTTTTTTGGTAGTTAGTTGGAGATAAGAGTCATGGACCTTCCTCCCTGGGCTGGCTTTGAACTGCAATCCTCAGATCTCAACCTCCTTGGAGGCTAGGATTACAGATGTGAACCATCGGCATCTGGCAGTCTATTTCTTTTTTTTTTGTCGGTTGTGGGGCTTGAACACTGGGCCTAGGCACTGTCCCTCAGCTCTTCAGCTCAAGGCGAGTGTTCTACCACTTGAGCCACAGCACCACTTCCAGTTTTCGGAGTGGTTTATTGGAGATCAGAGTCTCACGGACTTTCTTGCCCAGGCTGGCTTTGAACCTCGATCCTCAGATCTCAGCCTCCTGAGTAGCAGGCATGAGCCACCAGTGCCCGGCTGTCTACGTCATATTTTGTGGCCATGGAATCTAGGTTGATTGACTGATCATTGAGTCAGCAGCTTCTCATGTGTGCCCCCATCTCTGTACAAGGCCACATACTAATCTAGATTGTTCTGTGGAAATGCGGATGTGGGTGATATTTCACAGAGAGCCTCTAGAGGGCGCACGTCTTTGTCTGGGAGGGGAGTCGCTGCTGACTTTTCAGAAATGTTAGTGCCCGTTGTGAGGGCTCTAGCCCTCTTTCATTCTCTCTTTCTCTCTCTCTTTCTTTCTCCTTCCTCCTTTTGTAAAGTTTTACCTCCACTTATCCTGTTCCAATACTTCTTCCTACTCCTGGCTCCTGCCATGAGTCCCACGAACGAATGTACTGACCCCAGACATTGCCAGGCAGAGCGCAGTCTAACCCGCCTCCGGTTCTTGCAGGTACGTCGTCACCGACATTATCGGGAAGGACGACGGCCTGGGTGTGGAGAATCTCAGGGGCTCGGGCATGATAGCTGGGGAGTCCTCCCTGGCTTACGACGAGATCGTCACCATTAGCATGGTGAGTCCCCTCTTTAGTCCCTCTTTGTTTCCCTGTTCACCTGTCAAACCATCACAAAGCAGGGAGAAAAAAATCGGGAGCCACTCATGCCAATCACCAGCAATACCTGTTGTCAACGCTCAGCCATTCTTGTCTCCTAACATTCCCCCTTGGACTTACTTACTCAGGATTCTTCAGGGTTTTCCTCTCCTTTTTTGATGAATTGGTTAACGAAAGAAGCCGTTGCCTAAGTTGGACTTGAACTCATTATGCAGCCCAGGCTGGCCTCCAACTCTTGATCCTCCTGCCTCTCAGCCTCCCAAGGGCTGGGATTAGAGGAATAAGAGGAGGGGCTGGAGTCCCAGGGTCCTCTTCATGGCCATGCTGCCAAGGCCATAACACACAGCCATTGGAGAACACAGTATCTGGAGCCAAGCTCTGAGCTGTGTCTTGAAGAATAAATAGCCTCTTGCCTGGCTGTGTGGGCCTACGTCAGGTTGCCACTGGCTAAAACCTAACTTTCATTTGTGCCCAACAGGGTCTTGAACTCTGCCCGCTGAGGGTGGAGTCCTTGTGAAGGGGTTCTGTCTCCACAGGTCACCTGCCGAGCCCTGGGCATTGGGGCCTATTTGGTACGCCTGGGCCAGAGGGTGATTCAGGTGGACAATTCCCACATCATCCTGACGGGCGCGAGTGCCCTCAACAAGGTGACGAGATGGGGCCGCAGGCCATTTGTAGTTGTCTGGGGGCCCTCATGATCCCAAATAAGTTCTTCTTCTTCTGGAACTAAGTTCCTGATTTACTTTTTTTGGGGTGGTGGCGGGGGGGGGGGGGGGAAGGAATGCTAGTGGTGATGGTCCTGGCATTTGTGAACTCAGGGCCTCACACTTGCCAGACAGACAACTCCGCCATCTACCCCAGGGATCATACCCCAGTTCCTTCTGCTTCCATTACTTTGCAAATAAGATCTCGCTTTTGGTCTGGTTGGCCTAGACCGCGAACCTCCTGTTTAGGATTCCCGTGTTACCTAGGTTGATGGCACATGCCACTACACCCAGCTTTTTTTTTTTTAATTGGTTGCAATGAGGATTTTTATGACCTTTTTGCCTGAGCTGGCCTCGAACTCCAATCCTCCTGATCTCTACCTTTCAAGTCGCTAGGATTGCAAGTGTGAGCCATCATGCCCCACTACTCTTGTCTTTTTTTTATTTTTTATTTATTTTATTATTATTTTTTTGGGGGGGGGTCCAGTCGTGGGGCCTGAACTCTGGGCCTGGGCGCTGTCCCTCAGCTCTTCAGCTCAAGCCTAGCGCTCTACTGCTTGAGCCACAGCGCCATTTCCGGCTTTTTTTTTTTCTGCTTATGTGGTGCTGAGGAATCAAACCCAGGGCCTCATGCATGCAAGGCAAGCGCTCTACCACTGAGCCACCTTCCCAGCCCGTCTTTTTTACTTTTTAACTTTAAAGTTGTATTATACTTTGCAGAGAAAGACCTCCAAAGCAATGTTGGTGCTTCTATACTGTTGGTGCAATACTCTCCTGTGTTCTGAATTCCCATGGTTAACTTTAGTGACTGTGCAGCCCCCATATCTAATGCCTGCCCAGATCCCAGGAAGGGGCTCAAAGTCAGGCTCTGAGGGAGGTTTTGGGAGACAATGGTCTTATGTATCTCAGGCGAGGCTCGTACTCACTACCTAGCCCAGGCTGGCCTAGAACACATGATCCTCCTACCTTAACCTTCTAAGCTCTGGGATTTCAGGCATGGCCACTACATCTGGCTACAACATCAGAAAACTCTGAGATGAAGTTGTAAAGTTCGTTTTTGACATAACGACTTGTACATCTCATTGTTGCAATGGGTCCACCTGTATCCCTATTTAAACGATTTGTTTTTCCCTTCCCCTCCACAAATGATACCAACATCAAGTACAGTGAAAGCAGGGGTTATACTGTGGGGGAGGGACATACAAAGGAACAAAGAAATAATCTTATAAATGTGTTAGAAACAATCACATGAAAAAAAAACATTTGAATACATATCTTAGGGTTCATTTCCCTAACATCACCTTATCTGACCTTTTCTGCTTGACTCAGACATATACTAGATATTGCAAATAAGGGAAACCATGGGACCTATGTTTCTTTGGGTCTGGCTTACTTCACTTAATTTTTTCCAAGCCTTTCCATTTCCTAACAAATGGGGCAATGTCATTCTTTCTGATGGAGGCATAGAATTCCATTGTGTATATATACCACATTTTCTTGATCCATTCATCTATTGAGGGGCATCTGGGTTGGTTCCATATCTTAGCTCTAGTAAATAATGCTGCAATAAACATAGTTGTGCAGGTAAAAAAAGAAAAGAAAAGAAAAGAAAACTCTGAGATGAGTTGCATGGAAAAAAAAAAAAAGAAAGAAAGAAAGATTGCCTGGTGCCGGTGGCTCACACCTGTCATCCTAGCTACTCAGGAGGCCGAGATCTGAGGACCATGGTTCAGAGCCAGCCAGGGCGGGAAAGTCCATGAGACTCATTTCCAATTCACCACCAGAAAACCAGAACTGGCACTGTGGCTTAAATGGTAGAGCGCTCACCTTGAGCTGAAGAGCCCAGGGATAGCGCCCAGGCTCAGAGTTCAAGCCCCATGACCAACAACAACAACAAAAATGATGATGTTGGTCACAGATGCCTGGGGGCTCCCTGTAAAGATTCTGCCGTGGCCAGCCTGGGTGTAGTCTGGGTGAGCGGGTTTTCTAACACTCACAGCTGATTTCAACGTGCAGCATGAATGGGGGACCCGTGAGCGAGCGGCTGTGCGGTAGGCGGAAGGCCTGAGCTGTGCAGGACTTTCTAACCATGTTGGGTGAAAGCAGGTCCTGGGAAGAGAGGTCTACACGTCTAACAACCAGCTGGGTGGCGTGCAGATCATGTACCACAACGGCATCTCCCACATCACGGTGCCCGATGACTTTGAGGGCGTCTATACCATCCTGGAGTGGCTGTCCTATATGCCAAAGGTACGGCATGCCCCTGGCAGCTCCGCCTGGGAGACCCTGCGGTCAGGCTCATGTCCTGAGCGGTATCCATGTCACTTCCGGGGTGGAGCTGGAAGTGCTGCCATATATCTAGGTTAGGTTTGCTTTTCCTTTCTCTCTCTTTTTTCCTTCCTTCCTTCCTTCCTTCCTTCCTTCCTTCCTTCCTTCCTTCCTTCCTTCCTTCCTTCCTTTCTTCCTTTGTTTCTTTCTTTTTGGGTCCAGTCATGGGGCCTGAACTCTGGGCCTGGGCGCTGTCCCTCAGCTCTTCAGCTCAAGGCTAGCACTCTACCACTTGAGCCACAGCGCCACTTCCGGCTTTTTTCTTTTTGCTTATGTGGTGCTGAGGAATCGAACCCAGGGCCTCATGCATGCAAGGCAAGCACTCTACCACTGAGCCACCTTCCCAGCCCCATCTTTGTTTCTTTCTTTGTTTCTTTCTTTCTTTGTCTCTCTTTCTCTGTCTGTCTCTGTCTCTCTCTCTCTTTCTCTTTCTTTTTTTTCAACTGGGGGGCTTGAACTCATGGCCTGGGTGCTGTCCATGAGCTCTTTTGCTCAGGGCTAGCTCTCCACTACTATGAGCCACAATGCCACTTCCAGTTTTTTGGTGGTTCCTTGGAGATTAGTGTCTCAAGGACTTTCCTTCTCAGGCTGGTTTTAAACTATGATCCTCAGATCTCAGCTTCCTGAGTAGTTAGGGTTCAGGAGTAAGCCACCAGTGCCAGGCCCAGGTTTGCTTTTCCTCCTTCTCCTTTCCCTCTCTGATCCTGTCCTAACCCTAAACCTGGCTGTTTTGCTGGCACAGATGTGTCACCATCAGGATGCTGTCTGCTGGTCCTTTACGAAGGGTGAGGCTGCTTCTCAACAGAGGCAGCACTGGGTAGCAGAGCCTAACCAGCCTGGAGTGGATTCTTGGCTTCCTCATCAGGAAAAGTGTGGTCCTGGAGTTCTTCCTGAGCCTCAGTTTCCTCATCTATGAAATCGGATTAATCTGATAATGACATGAAATGATGCTCAGGGCTCAGACTTGGTGGCCCCAGACAAAGGCTGTTTCTGATTGGTGGAGAATTGGTTTGGCCAGGAGGCATTCGTTTGTGCCTCACAGCAATTTCTGAAAGGCCAGTTTCTGCTCTTCTACAGCTGTAGCCTCTCCTGCCTTTTATTCCCTTCCCGTCTCCATCGAATCCATCTGTATCCAGAAGAACACTCAGGTGTCCAAGAATCTAGATTTCAAGAGAATCTATGGGCAAATCCATCTTTGCATTTTCCAACCAGAACAGCAGTCTCAGAAGCCCTAGGGAGAGGATAGCACTGCATAAGTAGGCATAATCATAGCCAGAGGAGGAGCCTACACCCATAGTGGGCATTGCTGACAAGGGCTGGAGGCTGAGCTGCACACCTGACTTTTGTTCACAGGATAATCACAGCCCAGTCCCCATCATCACGCCCACGGACCCCATCGACAGAGATGTGGAGTTTGTCCCATCCAGAGCTCCCTATGATCCCCGGTGGATGCTTGCGGGAAGACCTCACCCAAGTAAGTGCTCGAGTATTTTGCCAGGGCCCTGGGACTCAGGTTTCCTTTCTAGGCCTGGGGAAAAGGAATTAGGTGGAAGCAGAGATATTCATTCCCTTGTCCCAGAGGCTGACGGGAGTGAGGGAAGGGAGCTTCTTCTGAGCTGCAGACCAACAAGGGTTGGAACTGCTCATTTCTGGAATCAGTAGACAGAGCTGAGACCCAACAGCGGCCATAGCCTCCCTCCCCAACCTGCTCTGGCGTCTTCCTTCCCTCCCTGTCTCTCTCCCTCTCTGTGTCCCTCCCTCTCTCCCTCTTTCCCCGTCTCTGTGTTTGGCTGAGCTCTTACAAAAGGTACTTAGCTTCCCAGGATGAGTATCTTCTTCCAAAACACACGCATGCGCACACCTGTTCCCTCTTGCCCCCGCTGAAAGGGACGTTGCTGTTTCCTGAAGCTCTGATCCTCCTTCCCCGCCACCGTAGCCCAAATGTAGAATTCCCCATACCACCCCCTGTGGACACCCGTCTGTCCCTCCAGCTGTGCAGTGCGGGAGTACAGGCCCCCAGCCTCTGGCCAGCAAAAGAAACAGCACTGCCTTCCACTTCTGGGGAGACATTTCTCCCTCTTAGAGCTCGGTTGAAAAGCATCCTGCTTCTGACTGACAGTGCTTCTCCATCCGTGTGGGCCCACCCTGAGGCAGAGACTGAAGCAGGGCACACATTCCCCCGCCCGGCTCTCCTCTCCTCCTCATGGCAGCCACGCATGCCATGCTGTGGTTCCAAGGCACCGGAGGCAGCTGTGGCTGGGGTTGGCGCCCCGTCCTGTGTCTCTGCCTCTGTGGAAACCAGGGGCTCAAAGACGATATTCTCAGCTCCGATGCCAGGGAGGACATGGGATGAATTTTCCAGGGCCAAGTGGTCTTTCCCGAACCCCCACCTCCAGGACAGCAGGCAGGACTGTGGTTAGCCTCTCAGACTATCTGGTGTTGACAGATGCAGTTAGATGTTCCAGAAAGGTCTAGAGTAGGTTTTGCCGCCATGGGTGGCTGGGTTTTGTGTGGCTTGGAGAGGGCTGGGATTGCCTGGCTGTGGCGGGCAAAGGGCACATGGCTGATGACATTGAAGTCAGCTGTGCCACCGGGGGCATCCTGGGGCGCTCACCCGCCCCAGCTCAGCCCAGCCTCTGCCCTCCCGCCTGCAGCGCTGAGCGGGGCTTGGCAGAGTGGATTCTTCGATCAGGGCAGCTTCAGGGAGATCATGGCGGCCTGGGCCCAGACGGTGGTGACGGGCCGAGCGAGGTGAGTGGGGGCCGCACCCACAGGCCTTACCGGGCATCGGGGTTCCCAGCCCATTGCTGGAATGTTCCTGGAGCCCAGCAGGGCCTGTGTGTGTCAGGCAAGTAAGTGTCCTACCCCTGAACCCCACCCCGGCTCCTCGCCAGCCTGTTCCTCAGCAGTGCGGCCCCTCAGCCCACCCACAAGTGCCTGTGGCCCTTTTGGGGGTGCCTCCCAGCTCCCATCCGCCCTCCTTGCAGGCTGGGGGGCATCCCCGTGGGCGTCATCGCCGTGGAGACGCGGACGGTGGAGGTGGCCGTCCCTGCCGACCCCGCCAACCTGGATTCCGAGGCCAAGGTGAGGGACGGGGAAGCCGTGGCCGCCGCCTGCGGCCCAGCCCACAGAAGCATCTGGCCAGGGAGGAGGGTGGACATGCAGAGGGCTCGTGGGAGCTCTGCCTGGCCCTCCTGCGATCCCTCCATGGGGCGCGTGACACTATGCACTGTCCCGCAGTCCCCTTCCTGTGTGCCCCCTCCCGGGCGCAGCCAGGCTGAGACTGTGCGGTTTGCTTAGCATGGAGTCACTGATGGCCCATGTGGGGCCAGAGGGCCCCTTGGCCCCTTGCTGGGCTGCAGCAAGGGTCTCGTGAGGGCCTGACGGATGCGCTTTGGGCCTTCCTTGAGTCCCGGCTCAGGAGTCGCAGGCCACAAGGGTCAGGTAGCATGGGGCGGGGCTGTGGCCCCCTGACCCCGGGGTGCTGCTGTGTGACCCAGGCCGTTCTGGGTTTCAGATCATCCAGCAGGCCGGCCAGGTGTGGTTCCCCGACTCCGCATACAAAACAGCGCAGGCCATCAAAGACTTCAACCGGGAGAAGCTGCCCCTGCTGATCTTCGCCAACTGGAGGGGCTTCTCCGGAGGGATGAAAGGTAAGGGTTCTGCGCCCGGTGCCCGCACCCCAACCTTCCATTCACCCTTCACCCCTGCCAGCCAACAGCCCCGCCCAGAGGCCCAAGGCCACCATTGCCTAGCAGAGTTGGCTGTTTTTTGTTTTGTTTTTTGGTTGGTTTTGTTGTGGTCAGTCCTGGGGCTTGAACTCCGGGCCTGGGTGCTGTCCCTGAGCAATTTTGTTCAAGGCTAATGCTCTACCACTTTGAGCCACAGCACCACTCCTGGTTTTCTGTGGTTCACTGGAGATAAAGAGTCTCGTAGACTTCTCCTGCCTGGGCTGGCTTTGAACCACCATCCTTAGAGCTCAGCCTCCTGAGTAGCTGGGATTACAGGCGTGTGCCACCAGCGCCTGGCTCCACATGGTCTTATCGTGACTGTGGCTGGGTAGTGGAGGGAAGTATCTGGATGGGATGTCAGGGCTGGGCCTCCTGTGGGCGAGGACAGCAGCCTGTGTCATCTGTGTCATAGTCTCAAAGGGACCCGGTGGGGACAGTCACCACAGAGCCAGACCCTGCCAGAGAGAGGTGTGCAGGCTGCGCCTCGCCCTGCCCTGACTCCCCACCCAGGGCCCATGGCTGGACATGCTCTCAGGACCCTGGAACTCCCCCCCCCCCCCCGAGGCCTCATGGGTGGGCGAGTGTGGGCTGTGAGCCCGAGCAGGTCTTCCTTTGCAGACATGTACGACCAGGTGGTGAAGTTCGGGGCCTACATCGTGGACGGCCTCCGGCAGTACACACAGCCCATCCTCATCTACATACCCCCCTACGCCGAGCTCCGCGGGGGCTCCTGGGTGGTCCTCGACTCCACCATCAACCCCCTGTGCATTGAAATGTATGCGGACAGGGAGAGCAGGTGGGTGTACTGCCCTGCTGGGGATCACAGGGAGTTATCCGCGCTTGGAGGACAGCAGGCTCTGGGCTCACCAACCAAGGCAGTGCGTGCCTTTAAGAGCCGGAGACATTGTCTTCCTATTCACCTCCTTCCCCAGGAAGTTTGCAATTAGAAAATAAATATAAAGGAAAGACCAGGCATGCCTGAGCTCCCTGGAAGCCAAGATGAAAAGAGAAATACAAGTTAGGACCCTCTCACTAGACTCTGGGCCTAGTATGGTATTGACTCCTGTCAGATGGGCTGGAGATACTGGCTGGACAAATCACTGAACAATGATGCACGCCAGGATACTGCCTTCATGGCACAGAAACCTTTGGCCCATCCTTTGGGGGAGAGGGGGGAGTGGATTTTTTGACAGCAGGTCTTTTTAGAGAGGAGGGTGACAGAAATGCCTACAGCCCAGGAAATGCTGCTTTCAGAGTGAACACTCTGCTTCAGGCTGTGACGGATGTAAAGGGCTGCAGAGTAGCTCTCCCTAAGATGTAGTTCACAGCTTCATCCGCCGAGCCAGTGGATTTGAGTGCCTACTATGTGCCAGGCTTTTCGTTGCGAGTTGTGGTATGGTGGCGCATGAGTCGGGCCTGTCGAGCGTTGGTGCCCAGGTGTCCTCATGGGTTGCCGCGGACCTCAGTCCTCCAGGGTGATTCGGGATCTTGAGCCACATTCACGTAGGATGGGTATTCACTTTTCACTCTGGCCACTAGGAAGCTCAGAGCTGCCTGTGTGGTACTCCTCCAGGCCAATGGGAAGAAAGAAGCCAGGAACCCTGAGGGGTGAGCAACAAGGCTGGGAAGAGGAAGCCGCTTATTTGGGGCCACAGTGAGCACTCACTGTGTCTCGTGAGCACTAAAGAGACTAGGAACTGTGTCTTGGTCTTAGGAGAGCTGAAGTTAGCCAAGTCAGGAAGGGTGAAGTCCAAAGATTTCAAGTCACAGAGGAAGTCGAAGGACTCCGCCAGGTTCAAGAAATAGTGACTGAAAGAGTTGATCAGGCCGGGCGCTGGTGGCTCACACCTGTAATCCTAGCTACTCAGGAGGCTGAGATCTGAGGATCGCAGTTCAAAGCCAGCCCGGGCAGGAGAGACCGTGAGACTCCTATCTCCAATAAACCACCAGAAAACCAGAAGTGGCGCTGTAGCTCAAGTGGTAGAGCGCTCGCCTTGAGCTGAAGAGCTGAGGGACAGCGCCCAGGCCCAGAGTTCAAGCCCCACAACCGACAAAAAAAAAAAAAGAGTTGATCAGCCCTTCCCTCTGCAGATAGAGGCAGATAGAGACACAGAGGGCCAGAGAGGGGAAGGGATGCATGCAGAGATACACAGCCTCTGGGAGGAGAGCTGAGGACCGATATGGAACCTCTCGTGTCCACCCTCCGCCTCCCTGAACTGGAGCCGGTGAGACCATGCCTCCCACACCCAGCCCACTTGGTCTTTTCCAGAGCGGGGGTTCTGGAGCCGGAAGGCACGGTGGAGATTAAGTTCCGAAGGAAGGACCTGGTAAAGACCATGAGAAGGATCGACCCGACCTACAAGAAGCTTGTGGAACAGCTGGGTAAGAGAGGCTCAGGGGCAGCTCCTTGTAGAGGCCGGCAGGCGCCCGCCGGGCCCGAGGCTGGTAGGTTTTGGTATGTTAAAGATAGAAGATAGAGGAATGGGAGTGTGGATCAGGTCAGGTAGAACGTAAGGCTCTGGATTCAAATCCCAGTGCCACAAACAAATAAATACAAATTTCAAAATAAAATGAGGATCCAAAAACAGATGTAATACTTGAGGGATTCTCAAATGGTTCTCATTTCCAAATCCGCCTTTGTAACCAGGGGGGAGGGGAGGCTGAGCACAGCAGTTCACCCCTGTAATCCCAGCTACGTGGAAAACAAAGGTAGGAGTAGTACAATGCCCCAATCCAATGCACGTCTACCCACAGCAATGGATGATGGCATTCCGGAAAGTTTTGGCCAATTGAAAGCTGAGGCCCACACCTCCTGGGGCCAGGCCTGTCCCACAAACTTGTTAGTCCTCCCAGGGGAGGGGGACGGTCCCGCACCCCTGCCATCCTGACCCGCTTGTGTACCGCTGGCTGGCAGGGATGTCTCAGCTCGCCGATGAGGACCGGAAGGACCTGGAAGCCCGGCTGAAGGCACGGGAGGAGCAGCTTCTCCCCATCTACCACCAGGTGGCGGTGCAGTTCGCCGACCTGCACGACACGCCGGGCAGGATGCTGGAGAAGGGTGTCATCTCCGTAAGGGCCTCTGAAAGTCACCGGGTTTCTGGAGGAGGCCTGGGCTCAGGCTTTGGGCCGTGGGTGGTTTCCAGGTGTGGGGCCCCCTAGTCTAACCTGTGCCGCTTCACATTGCACCTGGGCGAGGTTCAGAAGCCAGGTCTCCTGCCACATCTGCCCAAGTCCTGCCCTAGCACCTTGCCTTCCTGGCACAGGCCTGTGTCGGAGGGCGGAGGGCTGCCAGGCCGGGGCAGGCACCAGTCAAGTGCATTTCATACTTGGCCCTGCCGTGCCTATGGCGTCCTGGACTCTGTGGGGCAGGTGCATCGCCCCGGAGGGCACGGGTGGCTCCAGGGCCCCCTCCGCTCTTTTATCCCCGTCCCCAGGACGTGCTGGAGTGGAGGACCTCGCGGGCCTTCCTGTACTGGCGGCTGCGCCGGCGGCTGCTGGAGGACCAGGTGAAGCGGGAGGTCCTGCAAGCCAGCAGCGAGCTCAGTCACGACCACGTGCAGTCCATGCTGCGCCGCTGGTTCGTGGAGACCGAGGGCGCCGTCAAGGTGGGTCCTGGGTGGTGGGGGGCGGGGGGGGGTGAGGGGGGGACACCGGGCACTGGGGACTTGGGGCGACCCTGGTGGTGTGTCCAGCAGCCGGTCTGAGCCACACCCATGCCCCCCCCCTTCCCCAGGCCTACCTGTGGGACAACAACCAGGTAGTGGTGCAGTGGCTAGAGCAGCACTGGCTGGAGGGCGAGGGCCTGCGCTCCACCATCCGCCAGAACATCAAGTACCTCAAGCGGGACTCGGTGCTCAAGACCATCCAGGGGTGAGTGGCCCGCACCGGCCTTGGCTTCTGGCTACTCCAGTGTAGCCAGGAGCTACAAATGTAGCCAGATGGGCCCCCAAATGTTGGGACCCCACCTAGAAGGCCCCCAACTTTGAAATCAGGGTGTGGTTCCGTTCCCCAGAGCCTCTTCCCTGCTCTGAGGACTACATCCTAACAAAAAGAAAGTGACCAGGTCCTTCTCCGTTCCCCCCCCTCCCCGT
The DNA here is from genome assembly GCF_019054845.1 of Dipodomys spectabilis. Taxonomy (NCBI): domain Eukaryota; kingdom Metazoa; phylum Chordata; class Mammalia; order Rodentia; family Heteromyidae; genus Dipodomys; species Dipodomys spectabilis. The sequence goes on from NW_024871503.1 coordinate 873,909, forward strand.
CCCCTCAGTCTGGTGCAGAAAACTCCCGAGGTAGCGGCGGACTGCACCATCCACTTGAGCCAGCAGCTCAGCCCTGCCGAACGGGCGCAGGTGTTGAAGCTGCTGACCAGCGCCGAGCGGCCCACGTCTACCTGAGCCAGCGGCCCGCCAGCTCCAGGACCCCGGTGACAAAGCCACGCCACGCCGGCCTGCTCACCCCCGCGGGCCCCCTGCCAGGACCTGAGGGTTTTGTTTGCTCTTAAAAAAAAAAATCAAAAGGAAAAGCAAGCAGCAATGCTGACCCTTGTGCTGGCACAACTGCTGGGTCCCGCCCACTGCCGCCAGCCAGAGGCCCCCTTCCTGCAGGGCGCCCCTCTCCGCACTTGGGGGGCAGGGGGTGACTGGCTGGGGGGCGGGGAGGCTGGGAGGCAGAGCTCCGTGCCTCTTCAGCTCCTTTCCTGTCACGCTGGGGCATCGTTTATTCTCAGATTTTTTTTTTTTTTAACTCCAAGACTGGCACTTGGAAGCACGTCTCACTTCTTTTAGCTGCGTACACGGGGAAGACCAAGGGGGAAGATCAATCTATTTTTGTAACAAGGCCCATCAGATACTGCTGGCTCTTAGACCCAGGAAAGGGCCTGAATGGTTTAGTATTATTTTTATTATTTATTATTAAGAGAATAAATGGCATTTCATTCCTCAAGTGAATCACAGCGGCCGTCCTGTTGGCAGCCAGAGCCATGAACATGTTGGCGTTCTCTGTTTCTGAGAGAGAGCTGCGGTGCCATGAGCCTGAGGTCAGCCGGAGGAGGCTCCCCGGGTCTGCCTGTCCTTGTCACCCCCAAATTAGCCAGGATCGGCCCCTCACGGTCACCCCTGTGAAATCCGCCACCACGCCTGCTTGAATTGAGAGGGCAGAGGCCATGAGACCTTCTCCCTGCTCACAGCCGGGCTTCGATGACCTCCGCCATCCCGTGGAGGGTCCCTGTGGCCGCTGTGGGGTCTGGCACGGATAGGCAGAGCCATCGGGCACCAGGGCTCTGGGGACAGGAGAGCTTTGTGGCCACCACAGGGCGCAGAGGGCTGTGATTCTCCCACCCAGGCCTGTGGGGGGGGCGGGGGCCTGCGGTGCGAAGATGGAGCACAGGAGCGTGACGTGGGCCCGTGTGCAAATCCGGGGAAGCCGCCACAAGCCAGGATGCTCCAGGATGTCTGAGCTCAAAATGCAACGTGTGTGGCCATCAGCCAATGACAGCCCTGGCCGATGAGATGGTGGGCGGGGAGGGGTGGAGGGACACTGGGCCCGGTAGGAGATGCTGCCCTGGGAAGCAAAGACAAGCCAGGGAGCAGCGGCTACCCTGAAACGGTGGGGGGCGGCCAGCCTGCCAGGGGCCCTGCGGAATAAACTATTTTTTGAAGGAAACACTTTGACCTTGACTTACTGTAAGGGCCAGATAGGCCGGCCCGGCCACACGTGCATCTCTCCATCTTCACACATCAGCCGAGATCTGGAGGATGCTCTGTCTCTCCAGCTAGGGGGAAGGCAGGAGTGGAGGAATGCCGAAGACCCATTTCCAGTTCTCAAAAATCTTCCCCTTTGCCAAGCCCCAGAAGGTGCCAGCGAAACGCTAGCTGCGCAGGAGGAAGTGAAGTAGTGAAGTGCCCCCCCCCCAGCTTTCATATTCCCCATCGTCTTCATTCCTCTATGCTCTGTAACCAGACAGGAGGCTCAGAGAGGTAAAGAGGCAAGGCTGCGGTCACACAGGAACGGGACTGGGCACTAATCCAAGTCTGTTGGATGACAGTGTCTAGTTGCTTCCTTTGGCATGGGTTGGTGGTATGGTCAGAGTTTGGAACTGGCACAGATCCAACCTTCACTATTAATTTTTTTTGTCGGTCGTGAGGCCTGAACTCTGGGCCTGGGCGCTGTCCCTCAGCTCTTCAGCTCAAGGCTAGTGCTCTACCACTTGAGCCACAGCGCCACTTCTGGCTTTTTCTCCTTATGTGGTGCTGAGGAATCGAACCCAGGGCCTCAGGCATGCAAGGCAAGTGCGCTACCACTGAGCCACGTTCCCAGCCCCAGATCCAACCTTCAAATGACCCTTATCCTTTCCCCCCCACCTGAGGCTGTTCAGTAGCTCTCCAAAACACGTGACATTTAGGCCTTTTATTCTGCCAGGATTTTTTTTTTCCCTTGGCACATAGGAGTCTTTCAACTCCTTGTGGCCACTGAACTAGGGGCCTCAAGCATGCAAGTATGCATTGAACTCAGGGCCTTGAACTTTCAAGGCTGGTGTTTTCCTGTTTGAGGCCTGCCTCCAGCTTGGCTTTTTGCTGATTATTTTTGGAGACAGAGTCTTGTAGACTTCTCTGTCGGGCCTGCCTTTGAACTACAAGCTTCCAGATCTCAGCCTCCTGAGGATTATAGAGGTGAGCCGCTGGGACCTGACCTGTAATTTTGTTCCTGAGATAGGGTCTCTCTCATTTTTGCCTAAGCTTGCGTGGAACTGATGCTCCTCCTTTCCCTACCTCCTCCCCGGAAGCTGGGATTACAGGTGTGCACCATTCTGCCTGACATTGCTCTCTACACCTGCCTCCCCTCACGCCTCATAGAGGGGAAAACAGACCCCACCCGGGCGCTCACTGCTCTGCCTCAGCTTCTGTGGCTGGCCCAGATGCAGCTGCTCTGACTGCCAGACCCACATGCCCCACCCTTCCGCCTTCCCTCCCTCCCACTTCCGGTATATTCTGTGGTGCTGCCAGCCTGGTCATGGCGGACCCTTCTAGCCCATGGAGGAAGCAGCGGTGGACTGCCGCAAGGCTCATCCCTGGCGAGCAGGGACCTGAGGTATGTTGGCCTGTCTTCCCCACCCCACCTATGTCCCAGACCTCCACGCCACCTTTCAACCCCCTGCGCAAAAGTAGGGGGCTCCTTTGGTCTGAGTTGGAAGAAATGTTCCAGATTCTGCAGCCATGGGTTTACCAGCTAGGGACTCCCCCCTGCTCCACCCCTACACTCTCCTCTCCTTCCCCCAAGCCTCTTCCCAACATCAGTAGGAGTGCTTGTTACAGATGGTTTGCCACGCATGGTGGCTCACGCCTGTAATCCCAGCCCAAAGGAGGCTGGGCAGGAAGATGGCTGGCTCCAGGCCATCGCTGGGGCTAGGCAAGCAGAGACCCTGTCTTCAAACAAAAGAAAACCCACATTGCTCCTGGCCCTGTCAGCCCCAGCGGGTCCGTCAAGGGCTGCACGTGGCACAAAGCTCAAGCGCGCCCAGGAGTCAATTCTAAGCTGCAAACTATCCACAGCTGGGCAGAGGCGTGAGCCAATGGAAGGAAGGGGGCCTGGAGAGGAGGAGGAGGAGGAGGCAGCTCCCCACCAGGCCTAAGGGGATGGGGGGGGCCCAGTCTCCTCATCCCACCTCTCCCCTTTGCTTCCATTGCCGGGCAGCTGGTGGAGGAAGGGGCCACGCTGGGGGACGGGCAGGGACAGCTTCAGGATGAATTGCCCCGAGGGGGGAGGGCAGAGTGGGGGTCCCATTCACACAATAGATGCTCATTTTGCCTCAGGGTTGCTGTCCAGGCACTGGGGGTTCTGAGATCCGAGGTCAGGCTTCCACACCATAGGTAGAGCTTACTAGTCTCCTTCAGGCTGACTTGTCTCTGGGCCTCAGTTTCCCCCTCCGTGAAATGGCCACGTGATGGGCAAGTGATCATCTTACAGTTCCAGAGGTCAGAGGTGCAAACTGGGTCTCACAGGGCCAAGGTTTCCGTCCTTCCCCAGTGACCCCAGGGGAGAATCCATTTGTCCCTTCCATTTCTAGTGACCCTGTTCCTGTCTCAAAGCCGGCCCTTTGCACCTTCGGATCTGATTCTGCCTCGTCTGCCTCCCTCCCTCATTCAGGCCCCTGGAGATCACATCGGGCCCAGCCGACGGGCATCCGGACCCTCCCTTCCCCCCGACTGGGTCACGTGGCAAGCTCACGGGTCGCAGGGTTCAGGACCGAAGTCCTGATGATTCAGCCTTCTCTCAGGGCATAATGACAGCCTTGCCCCATGGGGGGTGGAGGGAGCCGATGGGGGTAAACTGAGTCACGGCACTCACCCTGAGAATCTAGCCCCCCGCCCTGCTCTGCGTGTGGCAGCAAGGGCTGTGACTTTGTTGCTGGAACCGTGGCTGCGTTTTCGTGCAAGGGGAGAGAAGGCACGATGACCGCCGAGCCTCAGTTTTCCCATCCGGGAAATGGGACCGTGCCACCTTCTCAGTAGTTGGTGCTTGGCCCCAGCAGCGCTGCCTGCAGAGGTGTGTGGCTCACGTGGCTCGGGGCAGCGCGTGGCAGATGTGTGGATGGTGCCCAACTCCAGAGAGAATCTGGACAGCCCCCCCTCCCTACACACACACTCCCACCTGCCTTTGTGCTGGTTTCCGAGGTCCCTGGGGCTCTGGGTGTGACCTGGGCTCTGCCTAGAGTTTGTGATTCTCTGGTGTTGGTTGTGTTGGCCCTCACCTGCCTGGGGTGCAAGGTCACCAGACCCAACCTCTACCACGAGGTGACCCCTGGCTCTTGCCCCGTCCTTCTGACTTAGCCCTCCAGGGTACCTGCTCCCATAGCTCCTGCAAAGGCCCTGGGGTGACGGAGATGGCCTAGCTCACTCCCAACCAATTGCTGGGGTGGTTGGGGGCTGTGATGTTCACAGCCCCCCCCCCCCGGAGTTAGGCATGGGGTGGGGTCACAGGCGCTAGGCCCCTGCAGACACCCTCTCTGTGCACCCCCTTCTGAGGTGACCCCTTTCAGCTACCACCCACCACCTGCCATCCACCCCCTTCCTTTCTCTGGGTCATGGAGCTCTGTGTGTTGTGAGTCCTGTCCTCCAGGGAAGCTGCCAACCATTCTCTCATTGCGGGTTTTTGTTGTTGTTTTGTTTTTAAAAAGCCAGGTGCAGTGGCTCACGCCTGTAATCCTAACTACTCAAGAGGCTGAGATCTGAGGATTGTGGTTTGAAGTCAGTCTGGGCAGGAAAGTCTGAAACGCTTACGTCCAATTGACTATCAAAAAGCTGGAAGTGGGGGCTGGGAATGTGGCTTAGTGGTAGAGTGCTTGTCCTAGCATGGGTGAAGCCCTGGGTTCCATTCCCCAGTACCATATAAACAGAAAAAAGCCAGAAGAGGCACTGTGGCTCAAGTGGTAGAGTGCTAGCCTTGAGCAAAAGAACCTCAGCGACAATGCCCAGGCCCTGAGTTCAAGCCTCAGGACTAGTCCCCTTTCCCCCGCCCCCCAATTTTTTTTTTTTAAAGTTGGATGTGGGCTGGGCCGGTGGCTCAGTGGTAGAGCGCTTGCCTTGCATGCATGAGGCCCTGGGTTCGATTTCTCAGCACCACATAAGCAGAAAAAGCCTGAAGTGGAGCTATGGTTCAGGTGGTAGAGTGCTAGCCTTGAGCTGAAGAGCTGAGGGACAGCGCCCAGGCCCAGAGTGCAGGCCCCACGCCTGACAAAAAAAGAGCTGGAAGTGGAGCTGTGGCTCAAGTGGTAGAGCACCAGCCTTGAGCACAAAAGCTTGGGGGTAGCACCCAGGTCCTGAGTTCAAGTTCCCAAGATCAGCACACACACACACACACACACACACAAAGTCCAACTAATTCCATGCACCTTAGTACTATAATCCGGGGGCTCCAGTCACACATTGTGGTCTCCAGGTCTGTTTTTTCATCTGCCAATATTGCCATCACAACTACCTAGTTAGACAGCGTCGCAGGGCTGCTAGGAGGGCTGGATGTGTTCACAGCCACGGCCAGCACAGAGCCTGGCACACAGTGGGTGCCAAGAGAGGGGGGCAATGCCTTCCATGTCTTCTCCCCGCCCACCCTGCGGGGCAGCTCGGAGCCGCGCTGCCAGGGTCCTTGCCGGGGTCCGGCACACACGGACTCCATCCCACCCAGCCTCCTGAAGCCTTCCGCAGTGTTTGCAACCCACGCTGAGACCAGGCCTGTCCAGCGCGACCCCGGAGGGTCAGAAACGCAGGCCGTGCTGACGTCATCCTTAATGACCCGAGCCCTGGCCCCGCCTCCCACAGAGCTGTGACATCATCCCCACCCCACCCCTCATCTCCTGAGCCACAGAGCTGCTGCTCAGCCTTTATTGATGCTATGGCTACAGTCCCTGGGGATTCCCACCGGGGGTCTTCATTAATAACCACTTAAATCTCCGCATTTACTGGGGAAGGTGATACAAAGGTCTAGAACTAGAAAGGACTTCCAAGATGTCAGCCTCCCCAGCAGCTGGCTGGGCTGGTGATGGGTCAGGCTGATCTGGTGTGTGGGGTCTGGGAACTCTTAGACAGAGGAGCCCCCCCCCATCAGGGGGTGGGGAGAGGAAAGTGGGGGTCACTGCCACCGTGTGGGCCACAGTGGGGCGTGCTGGCTCTCGCCTCCCACCTGCAGAACCAGCACTTAGGCTCAAGTACCAGGTCATCAAGTGCATCTGCTCACTGCAGGCCGACATGGTTCCAGGCTTACTCCTTCCCATCCAGGGCCATTCTACTTGTCCTGCAGCCCGCCGTTTGTCCTTAGGAAGTCCCCAAACCACAGCACCCATGGAAACTAGAACCGCAGCAGGGTACTCGGGCCGCTCACACCACCCACCGGGCGCTTCAGGGAGACACAGTGCTGGCTTGTTTGAGGAAAGAGTTGCTCCGTGGGGCCCTGAGGAGCCGTTAGGCGTCAGGAGGACCGAGACGTGGGGAGGGACGGAAGAGCCTCGTCCTGGGGGCTCCGGCTGGGGTCGCAGAGGTGGTGGACAGGCCACAATAAATAGAAATACATTTACACAGGGGCAGCCTGGACCCAGAGGCTGCCGTCGGAAATTCTGGCACCTTCCAGGAAAAACTAGCCAGGCAGAACCCGAGGCTGGAAGAAGGCTGCAATCTCAGATGTTGGAGGGGCGGGATGAGACTGGGGTGTTCATCCGTGCTCCTCCGTCGTCTAGAGGAGCCGCTTCCCTGCCATAGCTAGGTCCTCGCGGGGCCTGAGGCAGGGTGGTGTGGGACCAGCTCTGGGAGCACCCGGTCTGCTGGCATCAGCTACTGGGGGCCCCGGGGGGGCGGGCAGGGCAGGAAAGTTGCAGGATCTCAGAGCAGGGCGATGGGTTTGTTCCCTGCGGGGCCTAGGTACTGGGGGGCCGTGGGGGCCACCGAGGGGTTTGCGCCGTTGGGAGTGGAGTAGGCGGCGTAGAGGCCCGTCACCTGCACATCCGGGAAGGCACGGTCACTGCAGCCAGGCCCGGGGATCAGAGCTGCGGGTCCCAGGTCACAGCCGAGTGGGGAGTCCCCAAAGGCTCCCAGAGCATCGTCCTTCATCTCCTCCCAGAAGTTCCCTTGCAAAGACAAAAGCATATGGGTGAGGCGAGCTGGCGTTGCTCCCGCGGGGGCCAGGTCCATCCCCACTGGGGATGGCAGTCAAGGTCATGTGGTGTAGAGAGAGCTCAGAGGGACCCCAAGTTCTAGCCCCGGACCCTGCCACCTAGCCATCTGTGTGTGTCTGTCTGTCTGTGTGTGTGTGTGTCTGTCTGTGTCTCCATGTGTCCACGTGTCTATCCTTAGCCCCTCCTAATGGAGATGATCAGAAAATCTACCTCGAGAGAGAGCCAAGGACAAAGCATTCTTTTCCCTTTCCGTTGCACTCCAAGGCAATCCAGAGGCAGAGGCTGATCTAAACAACCCCATCTTCGGGGACACTGGCTGGCACACTGCATTCATTCATTCATTCATTCATTCATTCATTCTCTCCCACTCCCCCCCCCCACCTAGGGTTTGACACATCCAAGCTGAGGCTGTTCCTGCAGGAAGCTTGCGGGTCAGAGAGACTAGGCTTTAGATCTCAGGTCTGCGGCTGAGGACCTGGGTGACCTGGGGTGACCTGGGGTCACCCTGACTTCACTTCCCACTGCTCAGTGTTCTCTGGTGGAACAGGGCCAGGAAGTGGCGGCGGTCTTAGATCACTGGATTTAGTAAGCGTTGAGCATGGACTGGGGCTTTGTATAGAGCAAGAGCTCGTTAGCCGCAGTGTCGGATGGTGGCTGTGGGTGGTGGCAGACAGATGGCTCTTTCCCTTCCTTTCCTTTATGTTTTGGCCAGGCCTGGGGCTTGAACTCCGAGCCTTGAGCTCTCTCTTGGCTCTTTGCTCAAGCATGGCACCCTACCACCTGAGCGCCATTTCTACTTGTAGCTTTTTGCTGGTTAACTGGAGATAAAGGTCTCGCTGACTTTCCTTCCTGGGCTGGCTTTGAACCTCCATCCTCAGGTCTCAGTGTCCCAGAGTTGCTAGGATTGTGAATGTGAGTGAGCCAACGGTGCGGTCTGAGCTCCTCCCCAACATGTTCTTCTCTTTGCTCCCCCCCACTCCCTCCCCCACCCCGGGCCTCACCCTGCAGAGCGAAGTCCATGATGCTGGGGTCCAGGGCGTCCACTTCGGTGCTCATGTCGGCGCTGATGTTGAGGAAGTCCCCGGGAGCCCGGCCCATGGTGGGCTGGGGAAGAGGCCCAGGGCTCAGCGCTGCCAGGGCCTGCAGGGGCGGCGTCTGGGCGGGCGCTGGTGAGTCTGGGGCCAGCTGTGCCTGCTGCTGCACCTGCTGGTGCAGGGACAGGGTCCTGGGTGGGAGCTGCGGGACGGCCAGGCAGCTGCGGGCCACGGCCACCGTGGTGGCGTGAGTGAGCATGGGGGCCTCGGGCTCCCCGGCTTTGCCAGGACGCCGGCAGTTTTCAGGCCGGTCGGAGATGAGTTTGTCCAGCTCCTCTGCAGACAAATAGGAGAGGGGCCTCAGAACCCAGCGTGAGGCCTGGGTTCGAGGCCCATGTGGACTTCACAAGGGTCTCAGATGGTCGGCCCCGTGATGACATCACGATGACGTCATGATGGGAGGCCTGAGGGGAGGGGTCTGTCAATAATCGCCCAGCCCCTGCCCCTCAGCACCGTGTGTGGCTCCCCGGCCTGTAGCCTGTGCCTCCGCTTGATCCTCGCACCAGCCCAGGCAGAGACCCCAGATCTGGAGACTGAGACCAGATTCTTTCACACTCAAGGTGTCCTTGACCTGAAGATGTGTTGCCGTGAGTTCAGAACCGGAGTCTCTTTGATAAAAACAAAAATGACTCTGCCACTGGGCTGTTGGCTATGTCTCGTGGTAGACAAAACAATCTGGGACTGGACCTTTTGGGGAGGGGGGGGTCCCAAGAACTATTTAGGTGACCCTCAGACATGAACACACTTGGGCTGGGAAGGTGGCTTGTGGTAGAGCGCTTGCCTTGCATGCCTGAGGTCCTGGGTTCCATTCCTCAGCACCACGTACATGGAAAAAGCCAGAAGTGGCGCTGTGGCTCAAGTGGTAGAGTGTTAGCCTTGAGCTGAAGAGCTGAGGGACAGCGCCCAGGCCCGGAGTTCAAGCCCCAGGACCGACCAAAAAACAAACAAAAAGAAGACACTTGGAATCTAGAAGGACAGCATCTCACATGAAATCACAGGTCGAGGGACACCCAAGCTGTCCCACAAGGCCAGAGCTCTGTTAGTAGGCACCAGCCCAGGACTGTTGGTCCTACCTATGGCTCCTCTCTACCCCATCTCCCGCCCTCCACGTCCAGACTCAAGCTGGCCGGGAGCCAATGAGTCAGACCGGAGCCCCATTGGACACTCCGTTCCCGTGCCCCTTGCTCCTCCTCACGTTCCTGGACCTGAGAAAAAGCAGCGGATGCAATCTTTCTTTCTTTTTTTTTGGGGGGGGGGTCCAGTCGTGGGGCCTGAACTCTGGGCCTGGGCGCTGTCCCTCAGCTCTTCAGCTCAAGGCTAGCGCTCTACCACTTGAGCGCCATTTCTGGCTTTTTTCTTTTTGCTTATGTGGTGCTGGGAATCGAACCCAGGGCCTCAGGCATGCCAGGCAAGCGCTCTACCACTGAGCCACCCTCCCAGCCCGGCAATCTTTCTTCTTGCTTATAAAAGCCATTTTGCTTATAAAAGACAGTTTGAAAATTTTACAGAAATGTGGAGAATGTAAAAATGATCAGCGATCTCTCCCCTGGTGGGAAGTGGGTGCATTTTCTTCCTCATGCTTTCTCCATTCGTGCAGATTTGTATATGTGTATGCACATCTATATTATTAAATGAGTTTGGGGGTGAAAGGTGGGAAAGTGGGGCACTTTAAAATGTGCTCATGCCAGGCGCTGGTGGCTCACGCCTGTAATCCTAGCTGCTCAGGAGGCTGAGATCTGAGGATCACAGTTCAAAGCCAGCCAGGGCAGGAAAGTCCATGAGACTCTTCAACAAACCATTCAGAAAACTGGAAGTGGAGCTGTGGCTCAAGTGGTAGAGCACTGGACTTGAGCTGAAGAGCTGAGGGACAGCGCCCAGACCCAGAGTTCAAGCCCCACAACAGAAAAAAAAATAAAATAAAATGTGCTCATGCTGGGTGCATGGGTTCAAAAGCTTGTCCCTTTCACTTAGTGCATTGGGAGAATTTATATTCCAAAAATACTTTTTGAAAACTTATATGATACACTACTAAGGTATCTAATTATGAGATACTCAGAATGTTTTCCTTTTTTAACTTCTTACAGTTTTGTAATGGATAGTTTCCGTAAGAAACTTTTTGGTGCTACCAAGTATTGAACCCAGAACTTTTTTATGCTAGGCAAGTGTTCTGCGCTACCCTCTCCCCTCTTTTAGGATTCTACTTTGGAGTGTTTGAACTTGGGGTCTCTCCTTGCTAGGAAGGTGCTCTACTGCTTAGTCATGCTCCCGCCATTGCTTCTTTTTTGTTTAGAGAAAAGGACTCGCCACTGTAGCCCAGACTGACCTAGAATCCTTGATTCTCCTGCCTTATCCTGCTGCGTGCTGAGATTACAGGCATACACTATGACACTGGGCTCCATAAAACGTCTCCCTCCTCAAATTTTTGATTCCCTCAGCATAAATAGTCAGATGTAGAAAAATTGGACCAACCTATAGATACAGCTTGCAGGGTATGTGTGTGTGTGTGTGTGTGTGTGTGAGAGAGAGAGAGAGAGAGAGAGAGAGAGAGAGAGAAAGGGGGGGAGGGAGAGAGTTTCATGTGTAGCCCAGGCTGGCCTCAAACTCATGATCTTCTTGTTTCAGCCTCCTGAGTATTGGGATTACAATGTGTACCACCTTGCCCAGGTCAATTTGCAGGTTTTCAATATATTGCTTTGCCCTTAAAACATGTCACCCAGCTAGGCACCAGTAGCTCATGCCTGTAATCCCTGCTACTCAGGAGGTTGAGATCTGAGGGACGATGTTTGAAGCCAGTTGGGGGAAGGAAACTCTGTGAGACCCTGATCTCCCATTAACTACCAAAAAGTCAGAAGTGGAGCTGTGGTTCAAAGTGGTAGAGTACTAACCTCGAGCAAAAAAAGCTCAGGAAGCTGGGTGCCAGTGGCTCACGCCTGTAATCTTTAGCCACTCAGGAGGCTGAGATCTAAGGATCATGGTTCCATGCCAGCCCAGGCCGGAATGTCCATGAGACCCTTTATCTCTAATTAAGCACCAGAAACCCATACGTGGTGCTGTGGCTCAAAGTAATAGAGCGCTAGCCTTGAACTAAAAGAGCTGAGGGACAGCGCCCAGGCCCTGAGTTCAAGCCCCACGACTGACAAAATAATAAGTCATCCTTTACCCATTTGGTACAAAGGGGCCAATATTCCCCCACCCTAGGCCCCACAGGCACTACTCATTGGTTAAATTTGACATCGCTGCCACCGTGGTCACGAAGTAATCAGTAAAGGCTGTCTTGTCCCATGACTCTGTGCGACAAACTTGGGGTGACAGTGAGATGGGTGGAGGTGGGGAGCCTGCACACCAGGCCTCTGTGTCCCCTTCACCCTGGCTGAGACCCGAGGCAGGTCCTGGGCCGAGCTGGGGGAGAGCGACTGTGTGCACGCGCGTGTGTGGCGTACAGCACGCAGGTGTTACGTGTGATGGGTGTGCACACGTGCGTGTGTGAAGCCACACAGGCGTGCGTGGCTTCTGTGTGAGTGCGGCCTGTGCGATGCCGCGCGGGTGGGTGTGCACGCTCCTGCGCGTGCATGTGCGCCTGCGCGCCGGGGCGTGTCCTGCGTGTGCGCCTGCGCGCCCGGGCGTGTCCTGCGCGTGCGTGTGAGCCTGTGCGCCCGGGCGTGTCCTGCGCGTGCGTGTGCGCCTGTGCGCCCGGGCATGTCCTGCGTGTGCGCCAGCATGCCCGGGCGTGTCCTACGTGTGCGTGTGCGCCTGCGCGCACGTGTGTGCACCTGCGCGCCCGGGCGCGTCCTGCGTGTGCGCCTGCGCGCTCCGGGCGCGTCCTGCACGTGCGCGTGCGCCTGCGCGGGGGGCCTCACCCGGGTTGGCCATGCTGCGGTGATGGCCGCCAGGTCCTTCCTCTTCCACTTGTGCATCTCCTCCTCCATCTTGTCGATGCGCGCCAGGTTCAGGGCCCACAGGCAGCCCTTGCGCGAGGAGCCGCCCAGCTTGCTCTCCACCTTCTCGAAGCACTTGTTCAGGGACAGGTTGTGCCGCACCGAGTTCTCCAGCCGGTCCGGGGCCGTCTGCGGGTGACACGCGGGCCCGGGGCCCCCACATTCCTTCCTCGCCCGGGTGCCCCCCCACCCCGCTCAGCAAGTGGGGTTCCAAGACTCAGCGCCCAGTGGGGGGGGGCGCAGGGAAGGGGTGGGCCCCCAGCCAGGAGGCTACCGCCTCGCGGTTGCTAGGGAACCAGGGAGGGACCGCCCCACGCACGCGCACGCGCACGCGCACGCGCACCGCACCCGCCGCCCTGGGAGGGCCTGTTTGTGCTGAGGCCGCTGAGTGTCCAGCTGCGACGTCCTGCACGGATCAGGCCTCTCTCTCCTCTCTCTCTCTCTCTCTCTCTCTCTCTCTCCTCTCCTCCTCTCTCTCCTCTCTCTCTCTCTCCTCTCTCTCTCTCTCCTCTTCTCTCCTCCTCTCTCTCTCTCTCTCTCTCTCTCTCTCTCTCTCTCCTCTCTCTCTTCTCTCTCTCCTCTCTCTCTCTCTCTCCTCTCTCTCTCTCTCTCTCCTCTCTCTCTCTCTCTCTCCTCTCTCTCTCTCTCTCTCCTCTCTCTCTCTCTCTCTCTCTCTCTCTCTCTCTCTCTCTCTCTCTCTCCTCTCTCTCTCTCTCTCTCTCCTCTCTCTTCCTCTCTCTCTCTCTCTCTCTCTCTCTCTTCTCT